>NC_133530.1:49399739-49487304 GCF_048544455.1 Silene latifolia
TTTTAGGCATAACGTTCTCTAGAAGACTCGGAATAAGGTGATTTTGGTGGCGTTAGAAAGCTAAGAAAGAGATCTAGAACTTTCTGTGAAATAGGCCTGACCCAAAAAAGTCGTTATCACCTCGTAAAACGGGGATAAAAGTCGGGTTATCATTTTAACTAAATGAAATGCACATTTTGTAATGTAAACTTTTAGTTTAGCCTAATGAAGTGACACGGGACTCAAAATGAGATATAATCTCAACATTTTGTGACATCCTAACCTTAGGTAGACAAGCCCATTGCTTTGACTCGGGATTTGACGGTTTTTAGGAAATGAAGACGGTTTTTGACCCGGACTCCAAATGTACTTTAATTACTGCCAAAACGACCGTAATGACACCTAGATGACGACCATGAGGTAGACACAAGTGTTTGAGCGACCACTTGACGATAAACTTACGAACTGTCATAAATCATTCCGCGTACCAAACATGCGGCCCAATCATCACCGGGTGGTTTGCGGGAGGTGCATAAATGAGGTGTCTACAACCTCGTACCTTCGACACGGTTTATCTTAAAATAATTTCAAACTCCATGTTGGTAATTTGTTGTTTGGATTACACTTTGTTACTCCACTTTTCTTCATCCGTCTTGTCAACTTTGACCGCGTAAGAGTGTTGACCTTCTTCATTTTTTTTCCAAACTTGATTTGGGTGGATCTAAACATATTTGTTCAAATTTTATCAAGATTTGTTTTACGTTGAAATTTTGTCCACCATGGACGAGCTTAAAAAACTTGTGTTCTTGAGTCAATAGTTGGATTTTTGTGTTCGTTGTTGGGTCTAATTGGATAACAAAGTGTAATACTACGGTTTTATATGTCTATGGATACTCTATCGAGTGTGGCTTACTCTGTCGAGTAAGTATGTTTTTATACGAAACAGTAGTCTGCCTGTTGGGTACTCGATCGAGTACGTGTGACACTCGATCGAGTAAGGGGCACTCGATCGAGTAAGTCACTTACTCGATCGAGTAAGTTGGTCTTACGGGTTATTTTAGCCGGGTTTCGTTAATAACGCGTGATTAGTATAAAAAGGTTCCGTCATTCTTTTTAATCACTTTTTCACCTTTCTAAAACCTTTCAATAGAAAAGAAGTTACATAGTTCGCTTTCATCGCATTATTGGCAAATCCCAAAGGCTAGAATCATCGGATTGTCTTGTTCTTTACGCCGTTGAGATCATTGTGTCAAGGGTAAGCTTCTTGTATAATTTTTATAATGTTTCGTTGAGTTTGGTTAAAACCCTAATTGGGTAGAATTGGGGGTTTTGGGAGGATTATATTGATTATGTGATGATTGTATGCATATGTGTTATCGGAGGAGGACTCGTAGAGGCACATTACTGATTAGCTGATGTGACGATCTTGTGGTTGTTATTCCAGATAGGGTTTCCCTACTCGGTTATTTTTACATTGTATTGTTGGTGATTTATCATTGTTGTTGTTGATATTATATCGGAATTGGTAAATAGTAATTGTTGTGGTATAATGTGATTGTTGTATAATTGTCTGTGATTTGCGAGGTGCGTCCTCGGCTGAGTGGAGTCATTTGCGGGAGTGGCTTCACGCCCTTGATTCGCCTTCTGTGGAACCCGCCACAGAAGGGATGTGCACATTTAGGAACTTGGGTTATCGCTCGGATGAGATGAGCGGGGCTTAGGTGGGAACGGCTGCGGTCCCCCACTGGCGGTGTGGAATACTTGTTATGATGAGTATTCTGGCAGGACTACACACTTTACTGAGTAGTCAGGTGTGCGGTGATGTGATGGAGATTGGTTGGTTGGATTGGATTGTTGTATTGCTTTTGTTGTATTGTTTTATGTAAACAGTAACTGACCCCGGTTTAAATGTTTTGAAAACTGTGGTGATCCATTCGGGGATGGTGAGCAGTTATTGAGGAGGTATGAGTTGATGCGCATGGGATAGCTGGGTTGAGTCGCCACGAGGTGTCTAGAAGTATTCCGCTGTGTCATAAACATTCTTTATTTTAGTTGGTTTGAGAGTTTTGAGGAACAATTGTATTTACTTTACCAGTTTTGGATTTTGGGACTTGTATCACTTTAAACTTATTTATTTAAGTACGTTTCTTTGTTGTCTATTTGATATACATTGGCTCGGGTAACCGAGATGGTAGCATTCTCATACTTTAAGTGGTCCTGGTAAGGCATTGGAGTATGAGGGTGTTACACAAAGGCTTTATATTCATTAATAATGTTGAATTTTATCTTTATGTGAAAATTTCACCTCAAAAGTTTATTTTAATCTTCAAGATTTTGATCTTTTATAAGCGAAACTTGGTTTAATCATTTTACAAGACTACTATCTTCACTAGTAGTGTGCTACATCGTCTAAAAAAATGAAGATTTCATCATCGATTTGGCCCAAAAATTTTGAACTAAGTGAGAATATGAACAGTTTTGATTTCATCTTAAACATGATTTAATAGTATTGTGAGGCTATAATTTTATTTGGGAATTATCATAAAATGATTTGAATTTTCCGCCCTAAAGGGGTGACAAACTTTTCGAAAAGGTTATGACAAGTATACATAAGCTTTGACTATAACATCTTGTAAAGTAATGAGAGATTTATCCGTCTTAAATTTTTTCGAAAATGAGTGGCATACTTACCCGGATTTTGACTTTTACCAAGTTAGGTTCTTGTCCTAACTGATTCTTAATATTGTGAACTTGGCTCATAACGACATGTGCCATCTTATATCGGCTTAATCCGTATTAAAGTTTTCAAGAAATTTGAAACAAATCATCGTTATGTAATAGTTTTAATATAATAATTCACATTTTAGTCAAGTTTGAGTAAAAATTGCATAATAGGGAAGAACATTTTACAAACTTGGTAAAATTGCTAGAGTTGATTTTTAAATTTGCATCATTTTACAAAGTTCATCATATTTTAAGTGTACTATTGAAACAAGGTTGTGGTGTGTTTAAAATACAAAGGAAGTCATGCCGTAATTTCTTTAATTCCATTCTTCGGGTTAAGTAAACTTCATCTCAATGACAAGCTCGTGTCAAGGGTTTATTTTAAAGTGTCGGTCACCGATTTAAGTGTTAGGAAGTTTTCTATCCATTCCAATTTATTTGATTTCCTACCTCTCCCATATCTATCCCGGATTGTTGTCATTCTCATCACCCCTACCCGGAAGTTGCAAGTGAAATGAATTCCGGGGCATGCCGAAGTCATCAAGCAAGGCGAGAAGCAACCAAGCAAAAGAAGCTCGTCAAGAGCCGATGGTACTTTCGGTGATTACGGGGATCTCCGAGCATAGAGTTTGTGTGTGAGCCTAATAGAATGATTTTCTCACCCAAACCCTTAGGCATGTGTCTTCGACGAGATGTGTGAAATGGGATATAGTCATCGAGTTTAAGAATTTGGGAAACCTAGGAAGGTATACTAGCCTATGCAAAGTTTTGAGTTGAGAGAGTTGATCATGAGAGACAACCTATAAATAATGAGTGAAGTGCGGCCAAGGTTGGATATTTAGCGGTTGTTCGGACTCAAAGTTAGGGAACGGAATTTAAAGGACAAGTGAGAGTAACCTTATTAAGTATGACTCGGGTATCTTGGGATAACATAGGTTTGAGTTAAGATTTATAGAATGATGAGGGAATAGTGAGGTACCAAGATTGAAAAGAGAGGGATGACACAAGTTGATAAAAGTTTCGGAGGGTGTGATATTTGACTTGAGGAATGGTATGAATTGAATAAATAGTGACAAAGGTTTATGAAACCGGAATATGAGAGAACACTAGAACGAGAAATTAGTTGGAGATTTTGTGAGTTTTGTAATCCGACATTCAATAAGGAATTTGTTATAGGTTCGAGTGAACCCGTGTGATGAGGTCGTGTTGGCGGCCGTGACATACGAGGAATGGGTTTGAGTTTTAATAATTGAGATATGTGATGGTGAATTTAGTAATGCCAAGCTTGGTTTTCGGGGGTATGAGAGTAAGAGTGTGATACATAATGCGTGTGAGCTTAATCATGTTGTTACAGATTAATCACTTGTGTTATATAGTATGGCCACTTAAGCTAAGTGTGTATGTATGAAGTGTAAAAGTAGTTGGGCGAGGTTCCGGCCTATGAGAGGTAGTATAGATGTTTTTAAAGTTGCCTCCCAGTCGTCAAGTGGAACGCCCACGGCGTACATCGTGACCGTGTTGTAGTGCTTAATTGAGTAATGATGTTGTTATTATTCCTTGAGAATAATGAGTGGTTAGGTCGTGTCCATGAAAAAGTATGATTTTGTCGGTAGTGGGTCTCAAACATTTCAGCTTGATTGTGAAATAAAGATGGTCATAGGGCCAAGAGTTTGTTTAAATTTGGTTAATTTATGGTGTATTAGTCACCATCGGAGTCTATTAGCATTTGCATATATGATAAAATAGGAAGTTTGGAACCGAGTTGAGAATGAAAACCTTCTACCCAGGTGACACTCGACCGAGTGGTTGTCTACTCGGCCGAGTGGCTTCCTACACTCGACCGAATGGTCTGGTTTGACCTTTGTTTTATCAATACTCGACCTAATATTGGGTGTATACCCTTATCTCGTGGTTATGTTAGTTGAGTTATGTTTGGATGAACATGTTGACTTTACATAGGTGATATTCTTGTGAATAGTTTATGTTTGACCATATAATGTGGCTTTTGAGTGAGATATAATTGAAAGTTGTTAGTTGACATGTGTAATTGGATGACAAGAATGATATGATAACCTTGTTTGATTTTGTGTTAATTGAAGTGATTTTATTTTATTGTGATGTCCGAAAATGGGAATGTTGAGCATTTTGAGTCATATTACGAGTAATTTTGCATTAATTGATTGTTCCATCGAGTCCGCATAATTGGTGTTTTGAATTGCATAGATGTAAATGTACGAGGATCGACGTGATATAGATATGTAATAATAATCGAGTTATACCCCATGATAGATACGTAATCATATGACCAATATGAATTAGGAGTTATTTATGGGATTATAGATTGGAATCGTGGGTTTGACCTGGCGCTTGATCTTTGGGAGGCTTGTAGGTGGAGGGCCCGTAAAGAAACTTCTAGAGTAGGATTATAGCAATGGCATAAGACGATATGAGATTTGATTACGGAATGGCAATGAGTAAGAGAGACTGTGAACCTAGACCATAATCATTTGTAGAATTAGGTAAGGAACGCATGAGAGAACATTATGAGTTTGGTAGTCGAACTTCGGGGCGAAGTTCTCTTTTAGGGGCAGTGGATGTAATAATTCGGAAATTAAGGAAAGAGAAAGTGCGGAATGAGAGGAAGTAATGAGAATTGAACAAGGAACCTTTGGATAAGCACGGTTGACATGTGTGGTTAATAAGAGTGATAATGATAATAAGAACTTGACGGAATTTATGATAGAGTAAAATGGCCAGAGAGTACATGAGAACCGGTAATGAGACTTGAGAAAAGATCGAGGAATAATTGTGAAAAGAGAAAGTGAGGCGGACTTTGGGGACGAAGTTCATTTTAAAGGGGGAAGATTGTAATACCCGGATATTGTGGGACCCGGAAAGAAACCTTGGGATGCGTGATAGGACCTTAGACTAGACTAGAGGTCACTCGGGAGTGAAGTATAACTATAAAGTGGACCGAGTATAACCTATACTAGACTTAGTGGAGTTGTTATAATGACCGTCTATAGAAGAGTCATCTTAAAACTGTCATAACTTGAGATCTAAACATGATATTATGTGATTCTAATTGGAGGTGATAGCTTGTTCTCTTACGATTCCAACGGTAGGTCACACGCCAAAAATCACAAAGAAACGAGTGAGATATGACAGTTTTACTAAAACTGGTCATTACTGAGAACTGTGTCGCACTTGACCGAGTCAGGTTCACTCGACCCAGTGGACCGACACTCGACCGAGTGAGTGACACTCGACCGAGTGGTGCTGAATCAGAACACGGGATAAGGAAATCTTATCCCTTCTCCTATTTCATTTCTATATTTTTCCTAATCTCTCCGAATCCTCTCCCTTCTCTCTAAAACCCCCATAAACCTCTTCCACCATGGATTCAAGCTTGCTTTAAGGAATCTCTCACCTTGTTCTTCACTATCCACACTTGTAAGTCGATTTCCACTCATCCTTGTTTTTGTCTTAACCCTAACTTTTGGGGCTTTTCACTTGAGTTAATTAATTAGTAATTAGTATATGTAATATGGGTAATTAGTGGGTAATAATGAGGGGTTTGTATTACATAATAGTATAGGATGTAATTGTGATGGTATTACATGATTTGTATAGGATTAAGACGGTCTTGCGAGACAAAATTGTATGGGATTCGGGTAACCATGAAGAATGCTAAAAGGTAGGTTTATCCTACTCGGTTTCAATATTTTGGGTGCATATTTGTGTGTCTTGCATCATCATTTTTATGTATGAGTCGATTGGGATAACATGTTGGTATTTGAGGAAGTTGTATCCATGATATGTTGGGATTGTGTTCATGATGAGTCATATAATTGGTGTTATTTTGCATTTTCCATGTATGGTCATTGTTGTGTTCGAGATCATTAGTGGTGTTACTTGGTTATTGTGGAGACGTAAGACGGTTGGGAGACTGTCTTACGCTTAAGTCTCCTCTTGGAGCTTCCCACTCCAAGCGGAATGTGCACATTAATGGCTTGAGTCACGGAGGAACTCGTGTGGTTGAGACACGACGTCTGGCAGGGGATCCAGTTGGCTTCCGGACTCGGTACGTCTGGGCGTGTCCCGGTACCTGTTTGTGGTTATCGGTATGTCTGGGCGTGTCACGGTACCAGTGTGGTTGTCGGTATGTCTGGGCGTGTCCCGGTACCGTAGTGGTGGTTGTTGATGGTGGCTCATTCACAGCATAGTCATGTTGTATGGTCACACACTCGAGTCGAGTCACAGTTTATTTATTTATTGAAGCTGACGTTTATGTGTCTGTGTAATTGTCACCTATCTCTTTTGGGGTGGCCTGTCTCGATCCATATGATATCCTTTGGTCATATGGGGAGCAGGCTAAGTACAGGTTGTTTGGATAGCAAGCGGGAGACGGGACGAGCTTGATGAGTCACGAGACGAGTCTAGTTGATTATAAGAGTAGTTATCATGAGTTGTACTTTTATTCATTTGTTTATGTTTATGTAAATCATTAAACATTACATTAATAAAATATTCTTTGATTGGAGTTTTGAAACCCTACCTCGGGAAACCGAGATGGTAACGCCCCAATTATCTTGGCCGGATAGTTGGGGGTGTTACACCTCCGGGCCCCCGGGCTCTCTTGGCTCCTCTATCACAAAGAGAAGGCTATCGCGAATGGTGTAGGTTTGGGGCAGAGAACGGGGCTCATTATGTTTTACAAGGTGATCGGTGTCCAAAAGCACATTCTCCTCCGGGAATCTCATCCACCGGTCCCCCTTCACCTTCCAAGCATAGTTCTTTTCATCCAACTTCCTCAACCACTCGATCCTTATCATGTATTTTTCATTAATCAACGACACTAGCGTACTCATGGTCTCATCACCCAGGCCCGGTTTGAATTTCGTTAATCTCTCGGCAATAAGGGTGACAATGGCCCTACAGTGCAAAGACCATTGGCGCGGTTTGGTTATCTTTGCTAAGTTTGCACATAAGATCACTGGAGCACTAAAATAGAAGGGCTTCTCCTAATACAGGTTCAAGTATGAGCTTAAAAGAAGTACCTTGGTGGAGTTCAAATTACTCACATCCTTTCTCCCGAACAACAAATAGGTTAAGAAGCGGAGAAAGATCCTCAGGGTTGAGTGTTCGACATCATTAGCTAGCATAGAGCTCACATGGGGCTTATCCCTCCTGGTGTACAAGGCCAAGTATTTGGTTACTCTCATCTTCTTTGTCGGCTCATCCAAATCGAACTCACCCTCTTTTGTCATTCCCACCACTTCCACAAACTCATCACAAGATATAGAAAAGTTGGTGTTCCTAATCCGGAAAGCTACCATTTTGGCCTCCTTATTGTGGACAAAGCACTTAAGAACTCAAGAGTTAGATTTCGGTAAGGTAGTTTACGAAGTCTTTAAAACCCTCGAAACCAAGAATATCAAAGATGTGCCTCATGTCAATCTCTAAGCCTAACTTACTCAAAATTCCGGGTGCGATGCATTTAGTGGCCGGCATGGGCATCCTAGAAAGCTCAATAAAAGCATTTCTTTGGGCATAGTTTTCAAAGATAATTCCCGGGTAACCTGGAACATCGAGTACAAGTGGTGCCGCCGGTACCGGGTTGGCGCGTCCTTCGCGGGTGCTCCTTGTAATCCTTCGTCAGTCCTTCCTAGCCCCGAGATGCTACAAAACCAAACCACAACAACAAATTCCGGGTAAAAAAGGATGAGAATATTAAGACAAATCAAGGAATTCCCCAGCATTTCTAGCTAGTTCCTCAAATAACAATGGTAGGTGGAAGTTTTGGCAGGGTAACCCCCTAATTAACCAAGGTAAGAGTTTCAAATTAAGACTCTAGTCCATGGGTAACGAATTTTTGAGACAATATTTCTAATTTGAGACAAGATTTGGGCATTGTTAACGTATGTTAAAATGTTTAAATAAATTAAACTAAGTGTTAAGAATACAAAATCAAATCTCCAACATCTAACCCTAATTTTCGAAAGATATGGGTTCTGGGTAAAATTAGTTTGTAAATCTCATGCTATAATCTTATTAATGTCACCTAAGGTCAATTATTAACATAAATCTAAGAATTACTCACAAATCTAAGGTATAATTCAAGGGATTCGTCCTAAATCTAGTAAAATCAAATTGGGCATAAAGATGAAGAAAAATAATTTACCTTGAAAATGGAATGATAAAGGAGTAACTAAATGCAAAAGTGGAAGAATGAAGCTTGTAGATCTACTAGTGTAGAGTAGAAAGAGGGTTTGATGAGCTTTTAGAGAGATTTGAAGATGTAGTTATGAAGAAGAAGGAAATAGAAGGGGTTCTTGAGTATATATGACGAGTCACGAAAGAAAGCTGCCCAAATTTCACACTTAGTTGAGTGCTCGAGTGTACTTGGTCGAGTGCTTTTATGTACTCGGTCGAGTGTCCCAGAAAGAGAAAATTCAGATTATGCCTATGGTGCACTAAGTCGAGTACAAGTGTACACTCAGTCGAGTATACCTTACTCGGTCTAGTAATCATTCTGTACAAGGTCGAGTACTAAACTATAGCTTGCCGTTTCCCGTTCCGAGATGAAAGCTGACATTCCTGCAACAAGAGAGCATATTCGGTGGTTTAACATCAATTGGCGACTCATTCCGAGTTAGATACCACGCACAATTGTCTACCTACTGCCAATGGTCGCATCACAAAAGAAACTTACTAGCACCATTCATACACGTATACGATTCTAAGATACCGCCAAAATTAACGAAGGTCAATACACAACTCGTCGTAATACACACCATACTCAATAGCCACCTATAAGGCATCATATACGATTGCACACATCAAGTTTTATCTAAAGGCACATCATCATGAAAGAACTCCAACTCATTATTCCAACACATATTAGTCACACCACAATTCACACTTCACATACACGTTCCACCCACACTCTTTACCTTACCGCGGTTTATCGGCCTAACACTATCTATAAGTCCAAATAATCAATGAATATTCAACCTCGATTATACATCACTCATCATTCCTAAAGTTACCTTGTACCATCAACTTACTCAACTCAAGATACCTTACGCAAGCCAAAGTCATTTCCTTGTACTTCCAATTTCCAAACATAGACTATACACCAATTCACACTCCAACTTTTCATTTTAATCCATTAAACGCACCCACGCGTTTGGATCAAAAAATAACACTTCCTTAATCACAAAATATCACTACTAGCGTAAAAGATTTCTTCCTCAAAAGTTAATAGCCATATTACATTTTCATATCTCTCAATTTCCATGCTCTATATTGTCAACATATACTCAAATGCAACTCATTTCCATTTACTATTCCCTTATTCACAATACTTACATCACCACTTAATCAAACCCAATTTAATCACTAACAAATAATTCAAAATTTAAACCAATAACATTCCCATTCATCACATAACTTTCTTTTCGTCACAACTTCATACACCTGGTTACACAGTTCAGATCCATATCAAATAAACTTAATTGTCATTAATCTCAATAAAACACGTGTCTCACACTCATGACTCTCAAGATACAACATTCACTTATCATTTTTGTCACAATCGTTTTCTCAATCTCTGTCGCCACAATAGACTTAACATATCTACATTCTTTCCACAATCATACACAAGTACAAGCCTTTCTTACCTAAATCGTGTCGACCACCACATAACACCCTACGCATCATGCAATCCCTCTAACTCGTCATACATCATAAGTGACCACTTTAAGGGAAACATAAAATAGTATAAATGAAATAATACATCAAAGAAGTCTACTCATTACAAACAAATAAGTAAGAACCCTCATGCCTAGAGACATTCGGTCGAGTAACAAGACCCACTCGGTCGAGTCCTGCCTACTCGGCCGAGTCCCCCGACACACTTGGTCGAGTGCACACTTCTAGATCCCCCTCTAAAAATCCAAGGTGGCACCCTCGATCGAATACCTTGGCCTACTAGGTCGAGTAACCTCCACTCGGCTGAGCCCCCAAGCTTACTCGATCGAGTTGGCACAAAAATCACAACAAGTATACGTTTCACATATGACAAGTACCAAATAAGCCTAATTCACATTTTCCTTCCCACGACACAATGATCTATGGCCCAAATATTCGCAACAATGACAAAACTTCCATTCTAATCGTCATGTAAAAGCATATTTAATCATTATATAAAAGCATATTTCAATTCAAAATATTATTTCACATCACTTTTTCATATCACTATGCTCTTTCTCATCCATTAACACCATATGTAAGTAAGCTAGCAACACGATCATTCATCATACTTCATTCTCAATCATGACGACCATATGTATATAAATAAGCTCATAACCCCATTACTACATCATATTAAAACACATAGCATCCACTCTAACTACCCACGCTCGATTCTTATCACCTGGTGACTCGGTTCAAGACTAAGAGGTCATGGTACGCTTAAGGACGTCCACTTAACCGTACCATGGAGGCTCTTATTATCTCTTTTCGGGTTCATTTTATTAGACACGCCTATATTCATTTGGGTTCATTGGTTTCAGGTTCCAAAATTGCAGCTCTGATACCACATTATAACATCCCCCCCGGCCAAGGTAAGTAAGGATGTTACCATCTCATTTCCCGAGGCAGTGTATAAAACTCCAATTAAGAAACATTTAATAAAGTCCAAAGTTTAGTAACTAATATAAGAATGAATTCTACAATATACAAAGTCTCAAAACTGCAACGAGCAACTCTAATAAATTTTATATCAATTCTAGTATGACCGCTCAACTAGACTCCGACTGTCAATAGCTCGTCCCATGCCCTGATCATCAACAAATCAAAAACCTGCAAACTAGCTTCTCCCTAATATGACCAGAAATATCATATGGGATCATCACAGTTTTAAAAATATTTATAAGTCAGTCTCAACAATACAAATGATCACAATGAATGAATATGTCACAACCGAGCAAATGCATCATATAGAGCATCACACACACCACACTTCAAACTCCAACACCCGATTCCCGCTCCTCCACGACCCGATGACGGCATCACAACACCGCCACCAACAGCCGCAGCCCGGAGGTACTCGCATCGCGATACATAGTACCATGTGCTCGGATCGCAACCCGAAGCACGACAGCCAGGTTCGCATCGCAACACGAACCCAATAAACCAGATTCTTAATCTGCACATCCCCTTGAGACGGGACCCTTAAGGAGCGATCCCGGGCGTGTGGTCGGTCTCCCGTAACCTCCTCACTAACACCACCATTCCACAAGAACACACACACATGTAACATGTATCACAATATCACAACACAATTATGCCAAGTATGTCAAATCTGCAAATATCATAAACATAATCTCACAACCACCGAGTGTTACAAGTATGATATCACAAACATTGAATATCACAAACATGATGCCACCAACACATAGGTAATCATCTATATTATCAAGAACTGAGTAGGAAAATTCCACCTCGAAGCAAATTTCCAAATACGACAAGCAAGAACTACACTAGAATTCCTCCTCTATGAAGTCACCTCCTACAATAATTAAGTAATTACTATCACAACAAGTTCCCACAACAACCTAATTAACAAAGTCCTCAACTATAACCACCTAATTAACCAAATCCTGAATTACCCCCAAATTATAGGGTTTACTCAAAGGTAAACTGAATAAAAAGCATAGATTATGACCTACAATGAAAGATTGGCAAAGAATGATTAGGAATTATGCAAAGACCTTAGATCAAATGCTTAATCCTCTTACCACGACATATTAAAGTCAATCAAAATTCTATTAGAAAATTTTTTCCTAGGGTTTCCTATGGAGAGGTCCGTCTAGGCGTGTCTTTGCTCAATCCTTCTGTTTTCAAGGCTTTCTTCTTCCGTTTTACGTGGGGATTTCTCTGGTGTGTCTCGTTTTATTCTTTCTCTTCTCTTTTGTTTTCTTTTTGTTCGATTTGGTGTGGCTGCTAAAGTTTTGAGGGAATGAGTACTAGTAACCCTAATCGAAGGCCGGGGAAGGAGGTTATGGGGGAAGTCGAAGCGGGGATCGGGGGCCTTTTTGAATGGGAACCTGGTGAAGGGGTGGAACAGCAAAAACAGACTTTGTCTTTGGTTGGGAAGATCTGGACCACGAAATTTGTCAATGCGAAGGCGGTTATTGACACAATGACAAAAATATGGAACCCAAGTAAACCAATTGTGGGCAATATAGTTGATATGAAGGAGAAAATTTTTATTTTCAAATTCCTTGATGCTCGTGAGAAGGAGAAGGTCAGCCTTGGCAATTTGACAAATTCGTGTGGTGTTTTAATGAGGGTCAAGATGTCGGATGTGCCTTTACATCGATTACCCTTGGCAATTTGACAAGGTTCATTGTGGTATTTTAAGGGGAGGATGAAGGAATGAACGATTCGGCGTATCCTACATGAGGTGCGTAGCGATCAAGATGAAGGGGGGAGTATAACTAATTTCGATGTAAAGTATGAACGATTGCCAACTTTCTGCTATGGGTGTGGGCTACTAGGGCATGGAGCAAAGGGCTGCGATGAGGGCCCGTATGATGATCATGAACTGAAATATGGGGAGTGGCTCCGTGCATCTCCGTGGAAAGTCGTGAAACCAGCGGGTATCATTCCTATGAGAGCAGCACGGGACCTTAATGCTGAGTTTGAGGCAGAAAATACCAGGAAGAAGGAGTTTGATATAGTGTAATCCTACGTGTTTATGAGTCTCTGGGTACTCTATCGAGTAGGCCTTACTCTGTCGAGTAAGGGCGAGTTGCAGATTAAAATAGTTTCTGACCTGTTGGGTACTCGATCGAGTAACGTGGATACTCGATCGAGTAAGGGGGTACTCGATCGAGTACCTTAGCTACTCGATCGAGTAGCCGGTTTACGGGGGATGATTTCTCGGGTTTTGTTAATAATGCGATTAAGTATATAATAATTTCCGTCATTGTTCTTAAATACTTTTTAAAACCTAAATTACTGTCAAAAGAGAAAACAAAGTACGTCATTCGCTTTAATCGCATTATTGGCAAATCCCGGAGCTTGGAAGGTCGGATTTCACCTTTCTTTATACCGTTGTGATCCTTGCGTCGAGGGTAAGACCTATATACCATTTTTATGATATTTCTTTAAAGTTGGTTAAACCCTAATTTGAGGATTTGGGGGTTTTGTTGTTTGTATGATTGGTAGTGATTATATGTTTGTATATTAGGAGGAGGATTCGTAGAGGAAGCGTTTTGATATCATTTTGTGAGATCGTCTGATTGTTGTGCTTTCCAGGTAGGGTTTCCCTACTCAGTATTAGTTACATAATGTGTGGTGATTGTGCTGTAGTTAGTGATTGTTGATTGATTCAGACGGTTGTTGGTGTTGTATTGTGATTGTTGATTGTTTGTCTCTGGTTCTCGAGATGCGTTCTCAGCTGAGTGGAGTCACTTGCGGGAGTGGATTCACGCCCTAGTTTCGCCCTTCGTGGAACCCGCCACGGAAGGGGATGTGCACATTAATGGGACAAGGTTATCGCTCGGTATGATGAGCGGGGATTTGGTGGGTACGGCTGCGGTCCCCCACTGGCAGGGCTGGTCCAGTGGACAGTCGGTGATAGAGATGGATTGGTGTGGGTGATTGTGTGTGACTCATGAGCTGTGTTGTTTACTGTACTGTTGATTATATAAATTGTGTAAATAGTACTGACCCCGGTTTATTGTTTTAAAACTTGCGGTGATCCATTCGGGGATGGTGAGCAGATATTGAGCAGGTATGAGTTGAGTACTAGGATAGCTGGGATGTGCCACGATCTGATGATAGAAGTCTTCCGCTGTAGCTTAGTAGTTTTCATAAACATTTCAGTTAGATCAGTAGACAGTTGGTTTGAGAACATGTATACGTATTTTGGTTTGGTTTTTGGATTGTAACCTTTCACTAAAGTATTTCTATTTAAACATTATTTCTTTATTGTTTATTTGATTATCATTGTCTCGGGTAACCGAGATGGTAACATCTTTATACCTGGGTGGTCCTGGTAAGGCACTTGGAGTATGGGGGTGTTAAAAAATGGTATCAGAGCGACGATCCTGAAACCTGTAACCAATGAACCTAATGAATATAAGGAGTCAATTAAAATGAACTCGGGGTAAAGGTTGTAGGAGCTAATGCAAAGGCTTGGAAGACGTCCTAAAGTCGCGAACTCGCCCTACAATTTTGAACCGGTCACGTGGGGGGTGTATGTCAAGTCGTATGTGTTGTTTGTTCGCTTGTGTGTGGATGTGATGAAGTATGTTGTAATTGTTGGATGTTTGGAGTAGAAGGTTGAGAATATGAATGAAAGATTGATGAGACATATAGAACTGTTGTTGGAATAAGGAGCATGTTGGATGTTTACTATGTGGCGTTTGATAATATGATATAGTTGTTTCGTTAATCATATGAAGAGTTGAGTAGCATAGTATGCTTAACTATGATATAATGTTGTGTTTATAAAGTTGTTTTATATGTTGGGATATGATATAGCATGCGGGTAGCATTTTCGAGTTAGCATGACTCGATCGAGTGGGTCTGACTCGATCGAGTGGGTATTTGACGTTTTTGCAACCAGAATCGAGTTTTTGGGCACTCGATCGAGTACCTCGGGCACTCGATCGAGTAAGGGGTCACTCGATCGAGTAGCCTGGCTACTCGGTCGAGTATATTAGAGATCAGAAGGTCTGTTTGGGGTCTGATGTCGAGGCACTCGATCGAGTATGGTGGCCACTCGATCGACTAGCCTCTTACTCGATCGAGTAGGTCTAGGCACTCGATCGAGTGTGTTCTGGGCAGTCCGCTTTCGTGTTTTGAGGTTTTAGTGCGTATGCTTATATCTACCCTTTCTTATATAGTTTCAAGATGCCGCCCAAGAGAAACGCTTACTATGCGAGAGCTGAGACCATGAACATAGATGATGTTGTTAAGATGTTGGAGCACCAAGATGCTCTCACTGAGGCTTTAAAGAAAGTGAATAAGGATAAGGATAAGGAGGTTGATCACTCTAAGATCAGTCTCTATATAGCGAGGTTTAACCCAAAAAGAGTAAAAGAGTACACGGAACCAAGTGGTGGGAACCAAACCTACTTGACAAGCGGCATGTGAGATGGAGAATATACTAGACACTGGTTCACTATGCCTTAGTTTTGAGAAGTCCCGATGAGATGAGAGTAGAACAAGATTTCAGTTGCGTTCTACTTGAGGGAAGTGAGAGATTAGTGAAGACGGTGAGTGGCAAGTGGTGGGATACGGTGAAGGTGAGTGCTAGGGAGATGTATGCGAACCAGGGCTTACCCGCTATACCCTGGGAAGAGTTTCGGAGGGCTATGAGGAAAGAGTTTGTGCGGAGCATGTGAGGAGTAAGCTTGTCGAGAGAAGAGTTTGATGGGTTTAAGATGACATCCGATATGTTAGTTCTTTGAGTACTACAAGTAGTTTAATGAGAAGTCTAGGTATCGAGGATATGGGTTAGAGTGAGGAGAACCCGGCGTCATCGAGGTTTGAGAGAGGGTTGACACCCAAGATTATGGATAAGTTACCGGTGGGAGTCCTTACCGATGTTAAGGAAGCTTATGAGAGAGGGCCAATCTCTGAGGCATCGTACCGGATGGGAGAGCTCGAGAGGTTGGTGGAGATGGCTCGTGAGAGAGTGAGTGAGAAAAGAAAGGTGAGAGTGAGGGTGGTGGCCAATCTAGTCATAAGAAATGCAACCACACCCAAGCTAGAGGGTTTTCTTCAAATTAATGGGTCGAGATCGGTTGATTAACGTTTACCTAATAGGTTGTTGGGGCTTCCTTTGGGCGTGGCCGTGTAAGTGGTAGTGGTAGTTGGGGGATGACAATTAGTAAAATAAATATAATAAGTTATATTTAATTAAATATATATAATGTTAGCTTGTGGTGGTGTAGGCCACAAGAGACATGAGTGCACGAGTGCACCTAGGGAGCTTTTATTTTGGAAAGGGATCGGCTCGGGAGCTATTCTCGGGGACCCGCTTTCTCATCACAAAAACAAAGACAATAAAAATTTTAGTTATGCGAGTAATCAAAGGGTATATCTCGAGACCCTAATAGGGTGGGTCATGGTCTAACCGATCATCTTTGGGAAGTCGAGCTATCGGGGTAGAGGTAACCGCAATGGTGGTAATTCCTATCGATGAAACCAGCTACGAACAACAACACCAATCGGGGTCGGGTGCTAAAGCCGACCACATCGGCATTAAAAGAAAGAAAAAAAAAAAAAAAAAAGATCGTTTTTCCGGGGAGGTGGGATAAGAAAAAAATAAAGACCGAAAAAGAAGTGGAATTTTTCCTTGTTCATGATGGACAAGAAAGACCAATTTAAAAAAATTGGATTTTGAGGAGGATGCACATGTTATCACCTTTGGTACTTTTCTTGTTAACGGTATTCATACCTTTGTTTTGTTTGATTGCTTTTAATTATGTTGAATGGGGCGTCTCGGTCGTTTGTATCTTCGAGTCATGTTAAACGGTTGGGTTTGAGGGTATATGAGTCTATAAGTGAGAAATTTTTTATACCTTTGGGTGAGTCTGTATCATGTGGGAGGTTGTTTAGAGATGTATCTATGATAGTTGGGCAAGTTGATCTACCTGTAGACTTGCTAGAGTTTCCTTTTGACGGTTTTGAGATGATAGTCGGGATGGAATGGTTAGGAAAGTATAAGGCTAAGATAGACTGTCATCAAAAGAAAGTGTCTTTGAGAGGGCCTAAGGGTGTTAGTGTGTCTTATCGTGGGTTTCTAGTCAAACCCAAAGTTAAGTTGATTAATTTGTCACCTTGAAGTCTTATCACGAGGAAGGGATGTCCTTTGATCTTGTGCCATGTGAGAGATGACCGGATAGAGATTCCGACGCTTATAGTGATTGATCGGATACAGTACTCATCTTTGGTGGGAGAGTTTGCAGATGTTTTTCATAGGAGATTAAGGGGTTGCCACCGAAGAAGGAGATAGATTTCACCGTTGAGTTAAAACCGGGGGACATGAATGGGGCCAATCTCTAAGGCACCGCACCGGATGGGTCCTAAAGAGATGGAGGAGCTCGAAAGCAAAACAAAAACGAGGCGGTGAAAAGTGTCACCATTGTTAGATGATCGATAGAGAAGGGATACATTAGACCTAGTGTATCGCCGTGGGGGGAGCACCGATTCTTTTCGTGAAGAAGAAAGATGGGAGTTTGAGGTTGTGCATAGATTACAGAGAGTTTTACTTTTTTAAAGGAACCGAGTGACGGTGAAGAACAAGTATCCTTTGCCAAGAATAGATGACCTGTTTGATCAGTTGAGTGGTGCATCAGTCTTTTCTAAGATTGATTTGAGGTCGGGAACCATCGGTGAAGATTAGAGAGGTGGACATACCAAAGACAGCTTTCACGTCGAGGTATGGCCATTATGAGTGTGTGGTGATGCCGTTTGGGTTATCTAATGCATGAATATCTTTGTGTTTATGGATTTGATGAACAGAATCTTGAAATCGAACCTTAATTGATAGTTTTAGACAAGTTTGTGGTGGTGTTTATCGATGACATCTTAGTCTACTCTAAGACTAAGGAGGAGCATGAGGAGCATCCGAGGATTGTATTACTTCGGACTACGAGGGAGCATGAGTTGTTCAAGTGTGAGTTCGGTTAGAGAAAGTTGCTTTTCTTGGGCATGTGATCTCTAAGGAGGGAGTAAAGTGTGGATCCGAAGGCAAAGATTGAGGCGGTGACAAAGTGGGAAGCACCAAAGAATGTTCTTTGAGATCGGGAGTTTCTTAGGTTTATAAAGTCTTTTGGATACTACATGATTATCCAGATTTGGACGGTTCGTGAAAGATTTCTCCAAGATAGCTAGACCTATGACAGCTTTGATGAGGAAAGAGAATAGGTTTCATTGGGATGAGAGTTGTGAGAAGGCGTTCCAAACATTAAAGGAGCGTTTGACCACAGCTCCAATCTTAGCATTGCCTGAAGGGATCGAGAACTTTGAGGTTTATACAGATGCCTCAAAGAATGGGTTGGGATGTGTGTTGATGAAGAACGGTAAGGTGATTGCCTATGCTTCCATTGTGCAATTGAAGCCGTATGAGGAGAACTACCCTACACATGATCTAGAGTTGGGTGCAGTGGTGTTTGCTCTCAAGATTTGGAGACATTACCTTTATGGGGCGACCTTTAAGGTATTTTCGGATCACAAGAGTCTCAAGTACATCTTCACTCAAAAGAAGTTGAACATGAGACAGAGGAGGTGGATGGAGCTGATTGGCGATTATGACATGGATATTATCTACCATGAAGGAAAGCCAATGTTGATGTTGCAGATGCTTTGAATAGGAAGAGTGTACATTCCTTGTGTACAACTCTATCTTTGATGAGGTTGAGAGATGAGGTGGGGAAGTTTGGGATACATATGATGCAGAGAGGGTATGCTGTGGGAGATTTGACAGTGCAGCCTGACCTTTATGATGATATTCGAGGTAAACAGGCTTTGGATCCTAAGATGGTTGAGTGGAAAGCTGGAGTAGAGAAAGGGACAGTGTCTCGATTCTCTATTCATACAGATGGTAGTTTGAGGTTCGATGGTAGGTGGTGTGTCCCTAATGATGAGGAGCTGAAAAAGACAATCATGACAGAGGCACATTGTACACCGTATTCAGTATATCCAGGTGGTGACAAGCTATACAAGGATTTGAAGAACACGTTTTGGTGGCCTGGGATGAAGAAAGAAACAGCTGAGTTTGTGGCCCGTTGTTTGACATGCCGAGAGTTAAAGGGGAGAGCGACGACCACAAGGTAAGATTCAGTCTTTAGAGGTACCTGAGTGGAAGTGGGAATCCATTTCTATGGATTTTATCGTGGGTTTGCCAAAGAGTCAACAGGGTAATAATATGATATGGGTAATAGTGGATCGACTGACCAAGTCAGCTCACTTTGTACCAATGAAAGATACATGGACTAAAGCACAATTAGCTTTGGCTTATCGGAAGAATGTGCTTAAGTTACATGGAGTCCCTAAGGACATAGTATCTGACAGAGATGAGAGATTTATCTCAAGGTTTTGGAAAGAGTTGCAGGAATCTTTGGGAACAACTTTGAAGATGAGTACGACTTTTCATCCCGTTGACAGACACGGTCGATCGAGAGAACGATCAAGACTCTTGAGGATATGTTGCGAGCTTGTGTGATGGACTTTGGTGGTAGCTGGGAACAGAGGTTGGATTTGATAGAGTTTTCTTACAACAACGGCTATCACACTAGTATTGGCATGGCACCGTTTGAGGCTTTAAATGGGAGGAGATGCTTTGGGAGTCCGATTTGTTGGGACGAGATCTTTGAGGCGAGCGATGGTTCTAGGACCAGAGATGGTACATGAGATGGTCGAACAGATAAAGATGATCTTTGGGAACGGATGAGAGCGGCTCAGATAGGCAAAAGAGTTATGCGAGATCTACATCACCAGTGGATATAGAGTTTCGTGGTTGGGGACAAGGTTCTTCCGAAAGTGTCTCCTATGCGTGGGGTTATGAGATTTGAGAAGAAAGGCAAGCCGAGTCGAAGTTCATCGGTCCTTATGAGATCTTAGAGCGAGATGGGGAAGTTGCATATCGTCTTTGGCGGCTTTACCATTTATCGAGGAGAGAGAGAGATTTGCGTTAGAGAGAGTGCATAATGCGTTTCATGTATCGTGAGAACGATCAAGACTCTTGAGGAAGTAGTATGTGAGTGACCCGTCACATGTGTTAGAGGCAGAGAGCTTAGAGCTAGATGAGTCCTTATCATATCTTGAGGTACCTAAGCAGATTCTTGACCGGAAGGTTAGGAAGACTAGGAGTGGTGAGACATATTTGCTTAAGATCTTTTGGTCTAACCACGATACTGAGGAAGCTACATGGGAGGCAGAGGATGCCATGAGAGAGCGTTACCCTTTCCTTTTTTATCAGGTATGTATGGTTACGGGGACGTAACCTTGTTTCTTTTAGGGGGGTAGGAGATGATCGCAAAAAGTTTTTAAGAGTTTTTATACTCCTTTTTATGTTGTGTCGGTATGGTTGTTGTCGTTGAGTCGGGTTGAGTTGGGTTAGTAACATGTTTTATGTTGAGTTTTGTTTTGGTTATTGAGTCGGGAGTGCGTAGTGTGTGTCTTTGTTTTGTTGTGGTTTGAACTTCGGGGACGAAGTTCTTTTTAAGGAGGGAAGACTATAATACTACGTATTTATGAGTCTCTGGGTACTCTATCGAGTAGGCCTTACTCTGTCGAGTAAGGGCGAGTTGCAGATTAAAATAGTTTCTGACCTGTTGGGTACTCGATCGAGTAACGTGGATACTCGATCGAGTAAGGGGGTACTCGATCGAGTACCTTAGCTACTCGATCGAGTAGCGGTTTCTGAGGGATTATTTCTCGGGTTTTGTTAATAATGCGATTAAGTATATAATAATTTCCGTCATTGTTCTTAAATAATTTTTAAAACCTAAATTACTGTCAAGAGAGAAAACAAAGTACGTCATTCGCTTTAATCGCATTATTGGCAAATCCCAGAGCTTGGAAGGTCGGATTTCACCTTTTTTTATACCGTTGTGATCCTTGCGTCGAGGGTAAGACCTATATACCATTTTTATGATGTTTATTTAAAGTTGGTTAAACCCTAATTTGGGGATTTGGGGGTTTTGTTGTTTGTATGATTGGTAGTGATTATATGTTTGTATATTAGGAGGAGGATTCGTAGAGGAAGCGTTTTGATATCCAAATTTGTGAGATCGTCTTATTGTTGTGCTTTCCGGTAGGGTTTCCCTACTCGGTATTAGTTACATAATGTGTGGTGATTGTCTTTGTAGTTAGTGATTGTTGATTGATTGACGGTTGTTGGTGTTGTATTGTGATTCATTTTGATTGTTTGTCTCGGTTCTCGAGATGCGTTCTCGGTGAGTGGAGTCACTTGCGGGAGTGGCTTCACGCCCTAGTTTCGCCCTTCGTGGAACCCGCCACGGAAGGGGATATGCACATTAATGGGACAGGGTTATCGCTCGGTATGATGAGCGGGGATTTGGTGGGTGCAGGTGCGGTCCCCCACTGGCGGAGGCTGGTCCGGTGGACGATCGGTGACGGAGATGGATTGGTGTGGGTGATTGTGTGTGACTCATGAAATTTGTGTTGTTTCTTGTCTTGTTGATTATATAAATTGTGTGAATAGTATTGACCCGGTTTATTGTTTTAAAACTGCGGTGATCCATTCGGGGATGGTGAGCGAGATATTGCGGTATGAGTTGAGATGGGATAGGTTTGGGATGTGCCATGATCGATGATAGAAGTCTTCCTTTTGTAGCTTAGTAGTTTTCATAAACATTTTGATTAGATCAAAAGAGACAGTTGGTTTGAGAACATGTATACGTATTTTGGTTTGGTTTTTGGATTGTAACCTTTCACTAAAGTATTTCTATTTAAACGTTGTTTCTTTATTGTTTATTTGATTATCATTGCCTCGGGTAACCGAGATGGTAACATCCTTATACCTGGGTGGTCCTGGTAAGGCACTTGGAGTATGGGGGTGTTACATATAGAGAATATGATTTCAAAACTACAAAATATTGCAGTATCGTGGAAGAAGAATAAGTTGGGGAGGAGGGACGAATGGATATAACCGATTGTTTCTGATAATTCGGCTGAGGGGAGACTGGGTAGGGAGAGGGAGATGACGGTAGAGATGGAGGGGAGGATGGGAGGACTGAGGGGAAGAATGCTAACCAGGATGTGGGAGATGCTTGGATGGGCGAGGAGATGTCTCTGCAAGTCAAGGGAAGTATAGAGGGGTCGAAGGTGGGCACTTGGAAGAGGCTGGAACGAGATTCAAGGGAGGAAAGTGTCAATACTGATGATGGGGAGCTAAGTGGGGGGAAGAGGGGACGGGAGATGGATGTAGAAGGGGAGGAGGAATGGTGTCCTATGTCGAAGAAGTTTCATTTTATGATGGGTGTGCCTTCACCTGAGGCGGTGGTTGGGCCTACTTAACCCCGTCGGGCATCATGAGTCTGTTGAGCCTTAACTGCCGGGGCTTGGGCAACCCGGATGTAGTAGGCAGCCTTAGAAACCTCGTTAGGAGGGAAGCCCCTGCTATTGCTTTTCTTTGCGAGACGAAGCTTAGCAGTATGGAGTTTAGGAGAGTTAGGGCGTGCTTAAATAACTACGATGGTGTAGAAGTGGATAGTGTGGGAAGATCGGGGGTCTTGCTTTTATGTGGAGGAGTGACTTGGCCTGTACTTTACGATCGTCGTCGGTGCATCATATCCACTGCGATGTTCAGCTACAGGATAAGAAATGGCATGTGACCGGTTTTTATGGATGGCCTATGGTGAGTGACAGACATTTATCTTGGCAGCTGTTGCGACTGTTACATGAAGAATGTGATGGCCCGTGGGTTTGTATGGGGGACTTTAATGAAATTTTGTACGTTACGGAGATGAGAGGGGGTGTGAGAGCGCAATGACAAATGAACAATTTTCGGGATGCGGTCAATGATTGTGGGTTGTGTGATATTAGTTTCGAGGGTCTTGAGTTTACGTATGATAATGGACAAGCTGGTGATGCTAATAGACAATGCCGCCTGGATCGAGCTATGGCTAATGAGGCATGGTTTGAGTTATTCCCATATGCGAAATTGGAACACTTATTACGGGAATGGTCGGATCATGCGCCGATAAAGCTACATTTGGAGCGTGATACGAGGGAAAGGGGTGGTAGGAAATTATTCCGGTTTGAGCAGGCTTGGGTAGGGGAGGAGGGATGCGAAGATGTCATCCGTCTGGCGTGGGGTGGGGGCGAGGAGAATATTCTGGATAAGTTAAGTCGATGTGGGGAGGAGCTGATGGCTTGGAAAGGCACGAGTATTGGTAAGGTTCTGCGGGATATCCAAAGAAAACGTAAGCAGCTCAGTAGAATTAATGAGGAGGAACTATTTGTAGTCCGAGCGCAGGGACGAAATAGGTTGGTGAAGGAGATTGCTAAGCTGCTCAAACAAGAAGAAATGTTTTGGCGACAGAGATCATGTGCTATTTGGCTGCGGGAAGGGGACAAAAATACCAAGTACTTCTATAGAAAGGCATGCCAACGACGAGAGAAAAACACTATTTCGTCCTTGCTTGATGATAATGGGGTTCGTCGTGGGGGTGCTGCTCAGATCGAGGAGGTGGCTTGCGGCTATTTTGCAAACTTATTCAAGTCCGGACGGCCAGATAGTTTTGAGGAAGCTCTCGATGGGGTGAAGGGGAGGGTCACAAAAGCTATGAATATGGTGTTACGTGCTGAATATAACGAGGAGGAGATCCTTGTGGCTCTTGAGAAGATGCACCCACTTAAAGCACCAAGCCCTGATGGGATGAACGGGCTCTTTTATCAGACGTATTGGCATATAGCTGGGAAGGTTATAGTTCAAACGGTGCTCCGAGTGTTGAGGGGAGAGTCGCTTCCACCTGGTTGTAACAAGACTTTCATTGTTTTAATTCCTAAGGTCAAGATTCCAAATAAGATGAGTGAGTTCCGCCCAATTAGTCTATGTAATGTCGTGTATAAGCTTGTGTCGAAGGTGTTGGCTAATAGGCTTAAACAATTTCTGGGTGAGGTGATATCGGAGAACCAAAGCGCTTTTACACCGGGGAGGTTAATAACCGATAATATTTTAGTGGCCTTTGAGGTGTTTCACCATATGAAAAATACGAGAAGCGGCGAAGGTCACATGGCGGTTAAACTCGATATAGCGAAGGCCTATGATAGGGTGGAGTGGTTTTTCTTGGAGCGTGTTTTGGTGCGGATGGGCTTTGATGAGCGGTGGGTTAATAGAGTGATGTTGTGTGTCACGACGGTATCTTTTGCTGTCTTAATCAATGGGAAACCATCGCGGGAATTTAAACCGGAGAGAGGTCTTCGTCAGGGGGACCCGTTGTCACCGTATCTCTTCATCCTTTGTGCGGAAATGCTCTCGAGTCTTATGCGTAAAGCTGCCGAATCCAATGTGCTTCACGGGGTCAAAATAGCGAATGAGGCTCCTTCGATTTCGCATTTATTATTTGCGGATGACAGCTTGTTTTTTATGAGGGCGAATATAAATGAAATTCGAGTGGTGAAGGATATTTTACACACCTATGAAATAGCTTCGGGACAGCAAGTCAATTTGGACAAAACTACCGTGTCCTTTAGTCGCTGTATTGATGGAAATCGAAGAGGAGTGCTGGCAGGAGAATTGGGAGTGCGTGTGGTGGATGATCCGGGTAAGTACTTGGGGCTTCCTATAGTTGTGGGCCATTCGAAGCAAGCTATCACAAACTTGTTAAGGGATAAGCTAAGTAAAAAATTACAAGGGTGGCGAGGGATGTTATTGTCGAAGGCCGGTAGAGAAGTTTTGATAAAGACGGTTGCCCAATCAATCTCTACCTATACTATGAGTGTCTTCAAACTCCCAAGGAACTTTTGTGAGGAGCTTCGCTCTTTGGTTTCGAGGTTTTGGTGGGGCTCGAGTAATGGGAAGCGAAAAATTCCGTGGGTGGCTTGGCACAAGTTGTGTAAACCAAAAAGCTTAGGGGGCCTTGGCTTCCGGGATTTCCATAAGTTTAACATGGCGTTACTTGGTAAACAAGCATGGCGTTTACTCACGGTTCCTGATAGTCTTCTCGCGAGATTGTTGAGAGCTAAGTACTACAAGGGACGGTCGTTCATGAAGGCTGAGCTGGGTCATAATCCAAGTTTTACTTGGAAAGGCATCTGGGAAGCTAGAAGTGTGATTAATAAAGGAGTGGTGAGGAGGATTGGGAATGGACAGGGAACAAAAGTGTGGGGTGATCCGTGGCTGAAGGGGACTAGTTCGAGGCGTGTTATCTCACCTATGGTAATGGGGCAGGAGGACTTGACCGTGGCTGATTTGATTCGTGCGGATGGAAATGGTTGGGATACAACGAAGGTACGATCTCTATTCTTACCGTTTGAACACGAGCAGGTTCTTAATATGCGGCTAATTGGGAGAGACGCGGAGGACGTGTGGTTCTGGTCCCTTGAAAAGGACGGCATGTACACGGTTAGCTCGGCCTATCGAGCTTTGATGGAAGGGGACACTGAGGTTATTGGACCGTCGGAGTGGTCCAAGGAAAAATGGCTTTGGTCGAGGATTTGGAGCTCTAATGCCCTTCCCCGAGTAAAGATATTTTTTTGGCAGCTTTGTAATGGAGCTATCCCTACAAATGAGAATATTGCGCGTAGGGTTCGAGGTTTGAATGTGGCATGCCCGATTTGTTTGTGTGAGATGGAGTCTTGCTTGCATTTGGTTAAGGGTTGTGGGTGGGTGGGAGGGGTATGGGATGGGTTGGGGGTGGAGATAAAGAAGGAAGAAGGGCATGAGTGGGTGAGGGAGTGGGTGGAGGATGTGTGGAGGGAGATGGATATGGAGGAACGAGGGAGAGTTATGATGGGATGTTGGGAGATTTGGGAGGCGAGAAATAAGTGGGTCTTTGAGGGGCAAAGGATGGATGCTAGGGCGGTTGTCAAAAGGGTGGAGGATAGCATTAAGGAGCTTGAAAAGGTGGGGGAAACAGAGGTGCGGCATGGAGTTTCCAGAGCTGGGCGAGTGCGGGGAGAAGGAAGGGGTGCGAGCAGAGGGGTTGAAGATGGATGGGTGATGATTAATTGTGATGCGGGTGTTAAGGAAGGAGCGGGGACGAGGTTGGGGGCGGTTTGTTGGAGTCATGAAGGGGAAGTGCGGTGGGCTTTGGCTGTGCGTAGGAGGGAGGATATGGAGGCTAGTGAGGCGGAGGCCGAGGCTGTGCTAGAGGGGTTGATGGAAGCCACGAGACGAGGTCACCGAAGCAATGTCATAGCGAGTGATTGCAAGTATATTATTGATATCTTGAAGGAAGGAAAACAGGGGAGAAGCGATTTGTTCTTGATCATCGACGAGATTCGTAGACTGTGTCGGAACTTAGATGCGGTTGTGTGGCGTTTTGTTAAACGTAATTGCTCTTGTATTGCTCATTACTTAGCTCATTATCCTAGTCTTTTTAATAATAGGAAGCTTTGGGAAGGTTGTCTTCCGGATGATGTAGGGAACATTGATTCGGCTTTTCATAATATTATGGGTTAGTCCCGAGTATGGGATTTCAAAAAAAAAAAAAAAAAAAAAACTTAATCCTCTTGAAAGATGTTTAGAAAGAGTGTAGAGAGAGTTTAGGAAGGTTTAGGGTTGATAAATGACGAATGGTTACTATTTCGCACTATTTATACTCCCTATCTCATTCACGAAATCAAACCGCATGATTAAATCTCCAGATCGGAGCACTCGATCGAGTAGCCCCCACTCGGTAGAGTACTCAAGAGTATTCAGTCGAGTAAGGCCTACTCGGTTGAGTATCCTCTTTTAGTCGACCAAGTATACCATCTAAAACTTTAGGGTATTACAGATCGGACCCAAACTAGCCCGATAATGTGACATACCCGAATTGACCGCACCGGCCACCGAATTGGCTGATCCGAACCCGATTCGACTAACCCGTTTGCTAAATAAATAATTTTTTTTTTTTAAAAAAAAAACGTCTCCATCTCTTCCATGCCCTCGTTTATCATCTTGAATGATAGCACTGGAGCACAGTACAGTGTGTCACTCACACTAATAACTCTTCAACTACACACATGAAATAACAATACACATTAGATATAGTTGTTGCTCTCGCATTTTCTCCATTTCATCTTCTTATCCTTCTTCATTTATTCTACACTTCTCGTTTTCTTCCTTTGTTCGATCTTATTATGGAAACCCAAGATCACAAATCCCCTAATCTCTCAGGTTTGCCTTCTGGGTCTTTGATTTAATCTTATTTCATACTGTTAAATCTCATTAAAACTGCTTATTAGATTCTGTATTAATAATCTTGCTATATTTAAACATGGGTTTTGCTGAGAAGTTGATAATAGTTTATGAATTTGATTCTGTTGATTGCCTGTTAACTGTTCGATGAAATGCCTGAATGACTTGATGTAACGATTTGATGATGAAAAGGGCATGATGGGCATGGAGGAGTTCATGTATGTCATAAATGTGGATGGCCATTTCCGAATCCTCACCCGAGCTCCAAGAATAGGAAGGCTCATAAGAGGGTTTGTGGGACCATTGAAAACTATACACTTGATAAAGATGTACAAGAGAAGAATCATGAGGAAGGTTATGATGGCGAACCGCAGTCTGATGATAATGTGGTCGAAACCCCCAGTAACTATTTCCCCGTCTTTCCTTTTTTTTTTTCCGCCTAAGTTGGTTATTTTGTTATGTTAGTGTGAATTTATGGAGTAATTTAATGTGTTTTTTTTTTTTTACATTATTGTTGGAAGGCGACAAAGGCGTGGAGAGGACTATAAGCAGGAGGAGCAGCAGCGGTGTTGGCAGTAGGTCAAGTCGATCAACTAGATCGGAGGATGAGGTGTTTACAGATGCTGTCACTGAATTCAGTGAAAGTCCGGCTGTTGTTACTAGAGAGAACTCTGTTGGTGTTATGCAACGATTTTATTCGCTGCAAAATGAGAATGAGGTTGATGACACTCAACCCGCGGTGGAAAATCCCATTGCTGGTGAGTTCATTTTATTTTCTATAGACGACTATTTATCATTTTTTGTCTTTGTCCGGTCTTTTGTATGGATAATGGGCAATGAAGTAGCTGTATAGATCTAAGGCATAACTAATTGAGTTTCGGCTTAAGACTCGGAGTGAGTAATCTCTAGCTGTGTCTTCACTTAAATCTTAAATCATACTTAATGCCTTTATGTGTAAGCATGTGGGTGTTGTGTTTTTGTCATGAAGTAGTACTCACAGTTTAGTAGCGTGAATTGGATTCTATTTGCTTCATTTGATATCTTGGAATTCTACTTGGTTTAAACCAACTGATGCTGCTGTGTGAGCTTTTGATGAGTGTATTATTGCTATGCGGTAGAGAGATCTCCTGAGTCCTCAGATTAGAACTTCTGTCATTGCACTGAAACCTGAGTATCCTAATTTGTGTTGGATAATATGCAGTTGAGGCGCATGATATGATATAAGACTGTGCCCTACAATTAATTTCTTAATAACAGCAAAGTGTCTGTTTCTGATTGAAAATGTAGTACCTCGAGATGTCGTGTTGAATTACAATTGAACTTGTCATTGTAGATTCCTCATACTACATGTGTTGCTTGTGTGCTGGACATGCTTCCGTGGCAGAATATTATACTTGATTATTTAGATTTTGAAATATGGAGGGAACAATATGTTGGCGTGAGGCTCTGAGGTCAATTTTGTTTCTGATTTCGATTTGTGATGCTGTTTAATCTTTGGCGTGTGAATTTGTTTTGTTGTCACCAGCAATTTCGTTTTTACTTCTTTTCGTAATTCTTTGTTTTCGTTGATGTTTTTAGAGGCAGCATATAAAATGACATCTTCTCATGTTTAGATGCAGATAACTTGCGTACAACTAATCTTCTAAAGGAAAGTCAACTGCAAACTGTACAAAGTGTAGAAGGTGAGAAAGGCAAGGGGGAAGATGGGATGGCATCCCAGGATCATATTCCCACCAATCCTTCCACTGTTTCTGCTGCTTGTACATTGGAGATTGAGAATGCATTAGACCGTAACATTATACAATCATCTGAACCGTCTAGTGATGCGGATATTGTCTCGGAGAGAGGTACAGAAATCATATCGACTAAGGACGAGTCCAAACTCAGAACTTCGTATAGTGGGACACTTGAAGAAGTAGCAGAAGATATCAGTGTTCTGAATGGTGCTTGTGATGAAAATAAAGGTGCTAGCGATGACCATATAGCTTCTGTCTCTGCTGGTGAACCAGTAAAGACTTCGGCGACGGAAATTGATGGTGTTGAAAACAAAGATGTGAGGTTTAATGAGCTGGATACTTTTGGAAGATGTAAAGTTGAGAGCTGTAATGAAGTTGATTCTCCTGGAAACTTTTACTCCCCTGGAAACTTTTACTCCCCTGTACATCAAGGTGAAGCTGTAAACTCTGGAAACGGTGACACAAGTAAGTCAGAGCTAGTCGGGGAGTGGGACTCAAGGGTTGGTGCTGATGAAAATGTCCGTGTTCTCGCTGCCCCTGATATTTTACCTTTGGAACAGCATCCTGCTATAGCAGTTGAAGACTTAAATCAATTAAGGGATGACAATGACTTTTCTGAGGCCTCAGTCACCACAGCTAAGATGGAATATAGTACTGAGGTTTTTTCTCAGGATGGCAGCGTTTGCTCTTTGGAGGATAAGCAACAAAGGCAAAAATCTGCTGATGAACAAAACACTTTTAAAGAGGTGGATCATATATCTCCTGCCATTTCATCTACTGTTGATGATAAAACATTTAAGAGTGAACTAGTTGAGGATTTGAAAAGCGAAAATCCGGAAGATGAAAAAGATAGTTGTAATGAAGACAAGAAACCAAGTACTTCACAGGGGGACATCTTTCCTGAAGGCGCTGCCATGGATGCTGGGAATACTGCCATGGATGCTGGGGATACTACCTCAAATGCAGATTCCATAAGGAGTAACATTGAAGATGATGGGGAGTATTTTACTGTAATGCACAAGGATGATGGTGAAGTTTCAGTGGATGGCCTGGCTGTTGGAAATTCTGTATATATGAAACCAACTCTTGATGACGTTGCATTGCAAGATTTGGAGCATATCCATATCAATAATAGTATGGGTCAGGATGAAAAAATCACGGTTACAGGTGGTATTGAAGAGAGCTCTTATAAAGAAGCTCGAATGGAAGGTTTTGTGGTTGACAATGGTATTGATGCTACCTTGAAAACTGACAATCCTGATTCAACCATAAAAGTAGATGTGGATGAAAATCCTGAATCTTCATGCCAAAGTTCGGCTGCTGTCAATCACTGCTCCAGTGAAAAGCTTTATGAGGATACTTCTTGTATCACTGACGGTGATAGAGTAATTAAAGAGCCTACTACAATTTCAGCCAGTGATACTATTGTTGATTCAGGTAGTGTTGCTGACAGTCTCGATGGCAACTGGGGATCTGTATCAGGTAAGTCTTGAGTAAGCTATGTTGGTTTTGTCTAGTTTATTTGCTTTGTATGCCTATTCAACAATAAAAAACCCGAACCTCATTTCATCTTGTACGCCGCACTATTTTAAATAGACCGTCCTTATAGAGCAATCCTATGTGTAAAATCAAAACCCTCGAATAGGTGTGTTGTATGACCTAGCGTCAGGATGGGTAGGCCTATGCCTTTGACCTAAACTTCTCAAGGTCCTAAAAAATTAGGGGCTGTTTGGTTGTAGGTAATCCGTTCCCTTTCTTAGTGTTCGTTTGGTGTTTTTTTATTCCCTTTCGCTACTTTCAAGGTTGGGATTACCCATAATGCATTAATTCCTCTAAAATGTTCCCCCAACCCCCCAAGGGTATCCCATTCCCTTTCCCTACTAACCACACTCACCACTACATCCATCACCTTCACCCACCGCCAACACCAGAGACTACCTCATCTCCCACCGTCACAACCACCGGCATTGTCACCGTCAGGCCCCTCTGCTAGCATCGTCGCTGGCGACCTCTTCCCAGGCTGTCCACACCGCCATCGGTACCATCACCACCCACCCGAAAACATCCCCTAAACCTCGAGAACCCCTCCCCCACCCATGAAATCCCCTCCCCCACTCTCGTAAACACCAGGATCTGGTGTTTACAAGGGTGGGGGAGGGGGTTTCGTGGGTGTGATAGGGTTTTATTAGGGTGGTTTTCGGTCTAGATTTATGGGTGGTTGACATCAGATCGGGAGGCGTGGGGAGCTGGCACCAGTGAGAGGACGACGGCGCGGCGACCAGTTGTGATGGCGGTGTGGGAGAATGATGGTGATTTAGGCGGTGGTCCCATGGATGTGATGGGGGTTGGTTTTACGGGTGATGATTTCCTTTGAGTCTAACTTTGAACTAAGCATCCTATGGAGATATGGGTAATCCCTTTCCTTTTCCCTTAAATCCCTATCCTGATTCCATTCTCTTTCCCTTGTATGAACCAAGCTTCCCCTTAGTGATCCCATTTTTCAAGTAAGCAAACTTTCAAGCGGGATATGATACTGTGATTTCGGCGCCAATCATGCTTGTTAATATGCCTGAGAATTGGTTATTTAAATGACTTGATGCTTATGCATGTATCTTATTGCTTGTTTGATTAAACAAGAGAGCAAACTCTTAAGTTTCAAGTGACATCCATTGGAACATAACTTCCAAGTTCACTTGATATGCTATCATTAGCACACCAATGCTCGTCACATGCCTGAGAAATTGGTGGTTATATAATTTAACTGTTTGGTATGATGTATGTATCTTATTGCTGGTTGAAAGTATTGAATTTCGGTTTTAAGGTTGATCTTGGAATTGGCCGTCGCGGCCCGATCTCGGTCATTGTGCTATAAATGCGTCTGGTAGCACCAGAAGATGCGGTTGAGGTAACCCTCATAACGTTGATAACTCGGTCAACCCATATTTAATGCCATGAGTTAATGTGCTGTGATTAGCATATGAATCTTGCTTGCCTCACATGCCTGAGAAATCGTTTTTGTAAGTAACTTGATGTTTCTATATGTATCTTAATTCCTGTTTGACTAAAACCAGGCGGGAAACTCTTACTGTTATGACTAACTATGGTTTCACTGGTTTTTGGTCCATGGAGCAGTCATTTCTGCCACTTCAGATGCAATGCTCACATCTGAGGCTACTCCATTAAATCATCCTCAAGCATTAGAAGGAGAAGAAAACCAGAGCAGGGTTCCGAAACCCGTGACTGAGAATCAACACTCTCAGAGTCAACTATCTGTTAAGCCTGAGGTCGAGATCGAACAAATGGAACACACCTCTGAGATCCATTCAACAAATGAGCCTGATCGAAAACAGAAAGGTAAGGAGGTTATTGACAAGGTAGATAACTGGGACTCGGGGAAGCAAAACACTCCCCTAAAATTCCTTCTGGGAGAAGCCACGGCTAGAAGTAGAGCAGAGTCCCCTATTCATCCCAATCATAGCTCAAGCTCGACTTCTGATGTAATGCCAAAAACAAATGATGGGTTTTCAGGTATGGGTCAACCTGAGATGGAGACTGGTCTGGAAGAGATGGGAAAAGAATGGAACTCGCCAGCAAGGTACCCAGTGAACATAAAGACGGAGAAGCGGCGGTCGAAGAGCAAGCCGTATTGGGCACCATTTCTTTGCTGTTCATCTATTAATGCTAGATAGATGAGCATGTAAAGTAGCAAAAGTAGTTTAAACTTCACCCCTTATTTGGTAACCGGGATGGTTGTGTGTAATGCTATGACATTGTAAGGATTGTAAAATAGGATGTCAATATGCGGGGCTTTAGACCGAGTCTGTTATGTCAATATGTCGTCGTATTTACGGTTATGTATTATTCAACCTTAAAACATGAAACTCAAATAAGGTACAAGTGTACTTTTGGTCATATTCCATGGAACCAATCATCCTCGGGCGCTGCTTGGGGACTGATTTAGTCCCTTATTTTGTAACCTAAACACGTTGGAGATGGTAGCCATATCCGCAAGCAATACAGTAATGGAGTGTTTTGAAAAGGACGGGAGATGACTGACGAGCAACCATGGAAGTGACTAGCCAGCCGTTAAGGAGGCTACTAAGGTGTATATATTTCTTTTTATCTAAAGTATATTCAATTGGATTTAACTCCTGGTAAAATTATAGAGTGATCTAGTGACACGAAAGCACTTTTGGAAGCACAGAAGAAAACACTTGAGAAAAACGGGTTGGGTGGGACATATATATATTCAATCATAAATTTCCAAAAAATCGTTTTATCAATTTATAGATCTCGAAGAGTTAATCAATTTGGAAGAAAAAATTTAGTCAATTCCGATTTTCGTCTATAATTTAGCTTTCAAGTGAAATGTTTAAAAACGATAAAAAGGAGATGTTGTGTTTCAAAATCAAATTTCAAGGCCTCAAACTTTTCCCACCACTGAAAATGGCAAAGTCTCGAGGGTACTCGTAAATTTTCCGTTCTTTTTATCTAAAGTATATTTTGGATTTAAGTAAAAATAGAGTGATCTAGTGACACGAAAGCACTTTTGACGGATGAGAAATCGCCCGTCTTCAATGAGATTTTGTGGCTAAAAATATCTGTTGTTTATCGATTCGGCAATCCCGTCCAACACCTGCGCATGAGACACGTAGAGCTAGATATGCATTTTGCTCATGAGCAGGTGCAGCTTGGCAAAATGCGTGTTCTTCACGTACCTTCTACATATCAATATGCCTACATCTTCACTAAGGGACGCCCACGCTAATCGCTATCCCTTTACTCAATTCCAAACTAGTCTCTTCATTCACTCTTCGAAGCTTCGATCACGAGGGTGTATTAGTAGAAATTCTAATATATTGGTATTCTGTTTCCATATTTTAGATTAGATTGTATATCCCCTAAATATATCGAATGTACTGGGTTCACATTTTGCATTTAGTACCTATATATTGCAATCAATAAAATGAACCCATCAAAAATTAAATCATCTACACATACTACCAAATTAAATATAGACCTCCAAACGGTCGTTCAGTTTGGTTTCAGATCGGGTTAAATTAGTTCGGTTTAAATCAAGCTCACCTTAGTTTCGATTTCAGTTCAATTTTCATCGGGTTCATTTCGGTTAGCCACTTTAATCGGTTTGTGCTATTTCGAGTCATGTGCGGTTCAGGTCGGGTCAGTATCAGTTCAGTTTAATTTCGGGTCATAATTTGATTGAGTTAAAGCTAAAAGAATTTCGAGCCAATATCACAAAGGCACCTTATACTTTTCAATTTAAATACAATAATTCATAATACCATCAATAAATAAAAAAAATAATGAAGAAACACCTATATATGTGGGTTTTTTTAATAAAATAATTATTTATAATTTGAGTTTATCAGTTCAGTTTTTATCAGTTCAGATATATTCAAGTTCGGGTATCATTTGTTATTATTGAATTCAATTCAATTTTGGTTCGAATCGGATTGAGTCGGGTTTCGAGTTCCATTCAGGTTACTGATATTGGATGTTCGATCAGTTATCAATTCAGATATTTTCGATCGATTTTTCGGGTTCAGGTTTATTTGCCAGGTCTAATTATATACACCCACAACATTATTATAGCTTAACCTATACAGTATTACATAAATATAACTTATCATTAACATCAATTCTTGGGTAAAACCATTATTCCCGTGTTTTTTTGGTAAAAAGTGTCAATTTTTTGGTAAATACAAACCATTTTCCTTTTGTGTAAATAGTGACAACTTTGAAAAAATGGTGATTTGTTTGTCATAAAAGTGATCACTATTTACCAAAATGTTGTCACTTTTTGGCAAAAAAACATGGGATTAACTGTTATAAAATAGAATTTGCGTATTATTAATGCAAAGAAGAAAAGTCTAGTATATATATATATATATATATATATATATATATATATATATATATATATATATATATATATATATATATATATATATAGAGAGAGAGAGAGAGAGAGAGGTAGGATCCGGTGAGGCACCTCATTATGGCGGCGGTAGGCCTCACCAAATTCCTTCATTAGACTTAGAGCGGATTGTTAGCGCGGAGTTCTTCAAATTGGGCTGAAATTTTGGCCCAAATATTTTATAAATCGAAAATTTAGCATCAATTATTCTATTCTTCATCGATAAGCTATTCTTCATAGACAAGCTACATCGATTCATGAAATTGCAGCCATCATACCAAATCTGCTCCATAAACTAATCAATTGCAACCATTCTTCGTAGAATACAATTGCAGCGATTTGCCGATCAACAAGCTACATCAATAATATCGACATTTGATCAATTTCATCGTGTTTGTTGTTGTCACTGTTGCTCTTATTAAGGATTTCAGGTAATTGCTCATCTTAGGATTATTGGTTTTGAATTTTGCAATTTTGTGTATTATTGTCATTTGTTTATGTGATGTGATGATAAGTGTTAACGAACGGTAGAAATTTGTTCCCAAGAAAAGTTAGTTGTAAAGGTCCATCTATAGAAGAATTAATTGGATGAAAGAAAACGTTGGCTATTCCAATGATTAAGCATTCCATCAAACCCGAGTTAAGTTTTAGCATTTTAGACGAGTTCTAGATTTCTAGGGTGCATTAACTTTATGAAATTAATTGATTTCTACAATAAGACGTTTCACACCGTAAGAAAAAATCATTCATTTATTATTTTGCAGAAAATCATAGGATGCATGTGTTATAGTCTATAGATAAGAATCAAGCGTACATACTATTTCAGTTTTAATTTATGAAATTTTGCGTATTATTTGTTTCGGTGTTGTGAATTTTGAAGGCGTTTTTGTGAATCATATAGCTTATTTTGTGAACTTATATGTGTATTTTGTGAGACTTGGTCATAAGTTATTAAAATGGCCTATTTAGCTATTTCTCTTATCCTGTGAATTTTAGGCTTTATTTTGTGAATCTTAAAGCTTGATTTGTCAACATAAATGGTTAAAATCATATACTTTGCTTTTTTGTCCGATTTTGTGAATCTCGGGCCTTGTTGATGAATCGAGAGCTTGTTTTGTGAAACTTGGTCATCATAAGTGGTTAAAATCACCTTTTTGCTCTTTTCCTTATTTGGTGAATTTGGACCTTATTTTGTGAATCTCATACCTTAATCGGTGAATCTTAAGGCTTGTTTTGTGAAACTTGATCATCATAAGTTGTTAAAATCACCTATTTTGCTCTTTTCTTTATTAGGTGAATCTCAGACTTTGTTTTGTGAATCTCAAACCTTGTTCAGTGAATCTTAGAGCTTGTTTTGTGAAACTTGGTCATCATAAGTGGTTAAAATCACATTTTTTTGCTTTTTTCCTTATTTGGTGAATCTCAAACCTTATTTTGTGAATCTCATACCTTATTCGGTGAATCTTAAGGCTTGTTTTGTGAAACTTGATCATCATAAGTGGTTAAAATTACCTATTTTGCTCTTTTCTTTATTAGGTGAATCTCAGACTTTATTTTGTGAATCTCTGACCTTGTTCAGTGAATCTTAGAGCTTGTTTTGTGAAACTTGGTCATCATAAGTGGTTAAAATCACGTTTTTTGCTCTTTTCCTTATTTGGTGAATCTCAAACCTTATTTTGTGAATCTCATACCTTATTGAGTGAATCTTAAGGCTTGTTTTGTGAAACTTGATCATCATAAGTGGTTAAAATCACTTATTTTGCTCTTTTCTTTATTAGGTGAATTTGGACTTTATTTTGTGAATCTCGGACCTTATTCGGTGAATCTTAGAGCTTGTTTTGTGAAACTTGGTAATCATAAGTGGTTAAAATCACGTTTTTTGCTCTTTTCCTTCTTTGGTGAATCTCAAACCTTATTTTGTGAAACTTGGTCATCATAAGTGGTTAAAATAAATGGGGGTATGATTTTCTTTCACATTCTTTCAAGATGGAATGAACTAAAGCAGCACATATTCAAAAAAACCGCAATTAATTTTGTTCCTCAACATGATGGTGGAAAAAGATCGGAAGCTATATACACAACTATACTAGTACAGAGCAAAATACCAAAGTGACAATTATTTCTTTTCAGCTTAGCAGTTAACCAAAAAATGGAAAGTTTCAAGGTAAGGACTAGAGCACACCTCGAGAATCAATTTCTTTAGTCGTTCCTCTAATGGCAAGGGGAGTAGAGATAAGGGAACAACTCACATGATAAAAACTAGTGGAATGATTTAATTATTTTAAAACCAATTAGCTCAAATGGCAGAGCGTTGTGCAATGCACAAGGTGTGGGTTCGACTCCCATGTTGGTTATTGACTGCTACTGTTACTTCAAAGCCTAATTGGTATTTCTCTAGTGGACTTTTGGGTTTTGGCCTTTTCTGTCATGTCCAATTGCACCCAATTTAGATAATTTCTAACATTGACTTTACAAAGGACTCAAAATTGTAATCCTTTGCTCCTTTAGTGGCTCTGCATGACGTTTTGGGTTATGCACGCCGTTTGTGCACATCTAAGTTTGAGCTTCTTCTACTCATCCTCAATTTTGCACATCTGAGTACGGATTTGGCTAACTCATCCTCAATGTTATTGTATTTAAGTTTAATACACTAGATTCTTAAATTAACTAGGCTATATGAGATTCGAACTCATACCTTTGTGCAAGATTTGCACATTGCTCTCCCATTTGAGCTAATAGCCATTAAGATATACGAGTACATAAGAAAATATAGTGTAGCATTGCTAGTGAGCTTCACAATACCACTGAATATATTTATTCAGTCTCTAGTCATAGAAAAAAAAATCTCCAGATGGAAATATTAGATCATGAGGGGAAAAAAGACTTCTACCAAATAAGGAAAAAGAAAGGAGTTGTTCGAGGGAGGGAGGAGTTTTTGAAGAATGGAGATAGGCACGAAAGATAAACACCGGGAAACAGTACACCCTCGAGTGTTTGCCTCAAGACACGATATGATAGTACTCTTCGTTCACACACTAAATTATGTCCCTATTGACCAGCCAAACCAGACGCACATTTAACCTCAGAGAATCAACCACGTAGACTTCTAAAGTAATCTAAAACAGCAAACACGAGGCAATTGAAATAAAGAACTTACAGAGCCCGTTTCAACAAGATTGTCCTCTCCTTCGTAGTCAGCAAGGTCTGGAATATCACCATCATCGTCACCTCGAAATATGACGAAATTGACGGCATTGGTCTACTTTACGTAATTTGCAATGAATCCATTGAAGGTAAATCTTCCTCCTCGCCGATTTTCTCTAAAAACTCACATACACCAAGTGAATTTGATATGTTTGATAAAATACACATCCCTTGTCACATAGAACAAAAGTATGGAATTCGCTTGAGCGGATGCAATCATTCGGAAAAGTCTACCGTAAAACTGAGCAAACATCTTACTTGAAAAGAGTAAAATTAAGGAAGCAAATGTATTGATCGCTTACAGACACTCCAATTTAAACAATCGGCTTGTTGTGATTTACGATTAAAAATACGGGAACAGTTAAAAGTACCTTTACACGATATCCGCGATCCATCAATCTCTTAACACTGTCTACTTTTGTCTTGACATCCTTGAATTCCTGGAGAAAGAAATTAGAAACCATCGCTAAGTAGAAGTCGTAAGATTAGTAAAATGCTTGAACCACTTGAAAATAAATATCCCAAACGAGAAAAGACAACACTAACACAGACAATTACAAGACGCATCTACAAAATTTAACTAACAGCTGTTACAGGTGACTAGGTGAGTAGGTGACACTGCAACAAGGACTGTAAAAAAAGACTACCTTTCTTGTGATATTGAGAGGTAAAAGTCACAAGCGGAATTTACATCTAGATATCAACTCCACCTCATTGACATAGGCATCTTCTGGTTTTGATGATCAACTTTAACCTCTTCAAATATATGTACAGTTCGTCAAATTCGTCATACGGAGTACTTGATTTATCAAAATAAATATTTTCATATAATCTGTTTAAGAGTACTCGTACTTACTATGTGTATTGTGAGAAAATAGCGATCAAGGTTGACTATTCAAGTTAGAGAGTGATAATATAAATTGGACATATAAATAAATTGGATAGAAGGAATACTTGCTAGGGAACAGCCACATCATGAATCATGGTAAGAAAATAACATCTGCAAGCACAACAACTTACGGCCTTGGCAGAAAAACGGACTTCTTTGCTAGCACTCTTTAGGGTCAATGCAGCCTGCACAAAATAGATAAAATATAAAGACCCATAGAAGTCTTGGTATCAAAATAACTCTTTGTGACAAGGTTTAAAGTAGACAAAGTAACAAGGTGGAATATCTTTTTCATGTAAAACTACGAAAACTCACTAATTCAATATCATAAATTCAAAAAAGTTGCAGTGTGCGATCAAACCGTGATTCAAACTTTGAGAAATACACCAGCTTCATTAGCTCGACTCTCAAGCATCAAGCGCGGCCTCAATTTTTCACACTTAACAATTTCGGACTCAATTTGCCTTGTAATCTGAATATTCGCTTCAATTTCATCATTAACCTAAAAAAAAGAGAAATTTGGATCATGTTTTCGAAATGATAAAGTTCGCCATTAACACCGTAGGTCCGTAGCAATCAAATAAGGTTAAAATTTTGAATAATTGTTTCGATTTCATCATCTAGCAATAATGAAATAGAAACTTCGATTATTCGTTTCGATTTCATCGTTAACCTAAATCGAATTAAATCTTCGATTATTTACAAAAAATTACGACATTCAACAACATAGGAATCGAAACCTGAACGGCAAGCCTCCTGATTTCTCCTTTGCTTCAAACTTCGAATCACTGAGCTGAGTTGAAGAGAGAGAAGGAAACGCTTTGAATCACTAGAGCTAAGTTCAAGAGAGAGAAGGAAACGCAGTAAGACGTGTTGCGTAAATGAGATATTAGCTGTGATTGTGAATGTGTTGGATAATATAGGGGGACACGTGGCCTCATCTGATGAGTCTATAGTTATTAGATCCGACGGTTTAGGATAGGTACAGCTGCCTCACCCTAAGAAGGGTGCCTCACATGATTCAATCTCTATATATATATCTCTCTCTATATATATATATATATATATATATATATATATATATATATATATATATATATATATATATATATATATATATATCCTAGTGAGAACCACTAGTATAATGAGAACTGTGAGAACCTTTTATAACGTTAGATCTAAATAAGCGAATGACTAGATTAACTCATCTAATTCCCCACACTCAAAACCAAACCCTCCATCCTCGGCATTTTATTATTTTATTCTCACCCTTCCTTTTTTTGTCTCTCTTCAAATCTTACTGTACATTTTTTTTATCTCTATTCTAACATCAATCTTGTGAGTCCCCGTAGCTATGAATATTTCCCTTTCTCTCTTCGATTACATTCCAGTGTTTGCGAATTCAACTTTGTCATGCTTTCTTCATCATTAAAAGTCGTGGATTGGATGAGGTACACACTGGAAATTGATTTTTGTTTTAGTAAAATTAGGGTTTATATTTTGTCTTTTTAATTTTATGATTCATCAATTAAATTACTCGAATTAGTTGAAATTAGAGTTTATATTAATCAATATAATGTAATTTTTATTTCTTTTTCGTTGATGACAATTAGGTTTCTTATTCATCAATTTAGATGATGATAATTCGTTATCGCCACTTATTGTTGTCCAATTCTCGTGTTATGACTGATTCCTTTTGGTGTTTACTGGAAACATCTCATTTGTTACCTGTATATCAAATCCCGAACAAAAAACTAGTTAAATTAAATAAGGCTTTTTTTTAGGGGTTTTCAGCTGATTTTGTTTGGGAATTTAAGTGCAATTGAGGAAATAAATCCTAGATATGATGAAGAAAATATCATTATCTGCCAATTTCTCCTGTAATTACAGCATTAATAACTCAAATGACCCAATAATGCTGAAACCTTCAAAATTGTAGTAGGAAATGCAATCTTTACAATTGCAGCTACATTGTGTATGATTTTAACAATTTTAACATCAAATGACCCAATATGGTTGTATGATGTTGAGTGTGAATAACATGATTTGGATGATTATATTTCTAATGTTTACCATGATTTGAATTATTATTTTTGGTCATTGTGTTTTGTGATGTTGAGGAGAACTATTGGTTTAATGGCTCATAAGTACACTTAGAGTACAATTAATATTAATGGACCATAATCAAATAAAAGTTTTAGGGGTGTGGATTGTTTGTATATGACGTGTTTGGAGGTGTGTTATATAATTTGTCTTTATAGTGAATTAGAAACAGTAAGTGTGGTTCATGTCTTGCTTTAAATGATTCCTATCTATGTATTATTATCTCTTTTAGTTTTATGAGTTGTAATTATGATTGATATTACTTTTGTACTTTCGTTACGTTTTGGTTGAGACATGGAGCATATATAGTGTGTTTGTGTTTATGGAAACTTGAATGTTATGGTCATTGTTAGATTAATTGTTTTTCTATTTCGTTGTTCTTGATCCATCAGTTTGAAAATAATATTATTAACCTGAAGATGTTTTGGGTCGATTGAAATCAACGGGTTAAGTGGATTGGTCTTCTTTTTTTGTATAGTTGCAAGTAGTCTTAGGTGAGTCTAATTGAGAGGTAGCAAGACAGGTGTTTTAATCCCTCTTGTTAATGGGTTACCACTGAGTGGGTAGATCCTTGTGCCATATTGTTGGTACTAGGTCCACAAGATCGCTCCATAAAGTAGCTGTGATTACTTGATTTGAGACTATGGGTTTGGTTGTATAGTAGGAGTATATGAAATGACGGAGTGTAAATTTGGTCGGATGAGTCGGATACCTACATGTGCTTTTCTCAGTGCTGATGACATCTCATACTTAGGAAGAGTGGAAATTCTTTGAATTTGTTGCAGGAAAGGCACAACCTCACTTCCTTGTAAATGTTATTAATGCTTATTTTTTTGTGTATGTACTGATTATTTTCGTGCATCTACTGAATATTTCTATGCACCTAAGCTTTAGTTCATAATACTCTCTTAGTGTGAAAATAATAAATCATATGAGTCGGATATGTACGCAAATTTCTACGTGCATAAGGCTATGGCTAGTTAAAATTTAGAAACTTAAGTGACCTAGTAGCTTGTAAAGTGTGAAACTGTGAACACAACGTAAAATACTTCTATGTAGATATAGAAAGGTTCATGTCACATGGTGGCATATTTGTGATTGAAAGTGGTTGATTTGATATCATTTTTTTTCAGGGTTACGTGAGGCCTATTCTCTTTAGTAACTATTGTTATTGTGAATTCTGCACCATCATGATGGACTAAAAGCTCATCTAGAGTTGAAGAACGTTTTTGAATGTAATGCACATGCAGATACCATGGTTCACTGTCGATTCACTCTGTAGATATGGATATTCGCTTGGTAAAAGATTCCCTGAAAATGAACTAAGTAAATGCATATGCTGAAAATAATGTTACAGGAGAAAGGGATCAGGGACATGCTTTGGATAAAAGTCAACCTAGGATGAGGTAATGTTTATTTCTAGTGTTCGCCTTTGATTTTATCGAATCTTTTATATTGTCGACAGAAGGAATATCGAATATTCTTTTTTCGGAATGTATCAAACTGTCTTTTGATTTTATGGCTCTACATAGTTCTGAAGAAAATCCTAGCTTGGGAGTTGATCCTAGTCTCACTGACTATGGACAAAGAGCTTCCACCCGCATTCTGTGATACAAATGCATGTAAGATATGCTCTGATTTGAAGGACTAAAAGCTTTAGTGATGAAGTTACTTGTTATATTTTGGATGTCCCTTATACCTTTTATTTGATACTTTAGAGCCGTGATTAGAATCTCTGTGGTCCATTGAGAAAATCAATAATAGATTTCTCAAACTTACATTCGTATAGATGTGAACGAATTTATCAATTTATATAATATATTTGAAATATTCATTATCGTTTCTACATGTCGAATAATTATATTTTACTTATTTCAAAAGCCAATTAGCTCAAATGGCAGAGCATTGTGCAATGCACAAGATGTGGGTTCAACTCCCACATTGGCTAGAAAACACACTGAGATCGCCAAAAACCAGAATGCATGGTCATAGTATGTATGCATAAGCTAGTCCTTGAACTTTTGATCACTACAAAGCTATTACACTCCCTCCTTGGCGTTCTTGGTCCACGCACGAGTCTAATTATGGCACGCTCGTCTTTGCCTAAGTACGAATGTATAAATATGGCATGCCTAATCTTAGATGGACTGTACCGCTTGCATTTCGGCAAGATGCAATCATTGAATTTGTTGTTTAATAGGCTATATGGGATTCGAACCCATATCTTTGTGCAAAATTAGCACTTTACTCTACCATTGAGCTAATAGCCTTTAATATACGCTAAATAAAGATGAAATAAGGGCTATACAAAACACAATTGCTCCAAAGAGATAAATCAAAACATATTACATAAACCAAGAAAATATGGCTTCATTTTGTTGTTTTTAGGTTGCACATTTGTTGGTAAAACTTCCTCGTTAACTTTGCTCTTGTTACGACGAACAACTGTAATAGTAACTAGTATCATAATATACTAAGGTGATGCAAGCGAAGAACATTTTAATGCACATATATGGTCTAATTATACATATAAATAAAGAGCTTATTTTATGTATGTACAAGCTTACTTCATGCACATGTAACCTTATTTCATGCACATATAATCTTATTTCATGCACATATAACACTTATTCCATGCACATATATGGTTGTTTAATGCACATATATTGAATTTTCATGCACCTACAAGGCTATTTCATGCATTGATAAGTTTATTGCACCCAACCCCTAACCATAATTATTCGGAAAAACGATGGGAGACAGGTATCCTAAATTTAGGACGGGAAAAGGCTTTAGGGTCGGATTAAGCGGACCGTTACGCGGACCCGCCTAATCCCACCCTAAACTCTTTCCCTTATTTTCATTCGAACAACACCTAGACCAAAAACACAACCTAGAGGGGAAGAGTGAGCCCTTTTTAGGGGACAAGATTAAAACTAGGGGAATAATGTCCTAAAATTTAGGACGGGAAAGAGTTTAGGGTTGGATTAGGTACGCGGACCCGCCTAATTCAACCCTAAACCCTTTGTCTTATTGTCATGTGAACGAAAACAAGAACAAAAGACAACCATCAAGGGGAAGAGTGAACTATGCCGCCTAATACAACCCTAACCTTTTTCCCTTATGATGGGAACGAGTTTAAATTTGGGGAATAATGTCCTTAAGTATGCCGAAAAGGGTTTCGGGTGGGATTAGCCAAACCCGCGATGAAGACCAAAAGATACCCTAGAGGGGCAGACTGAACCCTTTTGAGGGGCAAGAATTAGGGTAGGATTAGCCAAGTAAGCGGTACCCTTTTTCGAAAAAGTCATTCGAAAGGGGATTAAAGAGATAAAAGATGAAACGGCGCACATTTTTACATATTTCATGCATATACAAGATTGTTTAATGCACATATATCGCTTTTTCATGCATCTAGAAGGGTACTTCATGCACTAATAAGGCCATTTTATCCTAAACTCTTACCATTATTCTTGGGTCAGGGATCAAAAACAAAAAAAACATAAGCAATTATTCAAACGGGGATCAAATACAAAAAAAAAAATACAAGGCGAAACGATGCAGATTTTACACATTTCATGCATGTACAAGGTTGTTTAATGCACATATATCGCTTTTTCATGCATCTGCAAGGCTAGTTTATGAACTGATAAAATTCTGTCCAGGACAAACAGGCCAATGAAATTATCGTTTAAGCAATGCAGCAAGCTATAAGCAAAACAACGGCTATTGCAAAGATAATAAAGGTTCACACATTCTCATTTAAGACGGGTGCATCCGTCTTAAGCTTAAGACACGGTAAATACTTTATCAAATCACAAGATAAACTGTCTAGAAAATGCCAAAACTTTTGTCTTTATTACCACCATGTGGAGGTATTTGACCCATCTTAAGTTTAAGACGGAAAGAGTTAAATCTTTTCTAGTCACTAACATTTTTCTCTAAGTAAATAATCTATATCATGTCACTTGCTTTCCTACTCAGAAAGCATTCCTTACTTGCACCAAGATACAGTCATCGGCTCCATCAGCATTTCGTATATATCAGGTATATACCATCCATTTTTCCGTAATTCTCACCATTTCTGAGACACTATTTCATTATTCTCCTACTCTTTTTAGGGACTAGTACTAGTATATAAATTACCTCACTCATCTATATTAACTTTGAAACAAGAATTCAGTATGAATTCTGAGGTTATGTCTTAATCGTACAATTTCATACACACTCCATCCCAATCATTTGTTTAGCTTTAATTAAAATACTCTTCACAAATAATTCAAAAGGTAAAAAAATGATTGAGACGGGGAGAGTATTTTGTAAGGTAATTCCGAGACAAAGGGAGTACAAAGTCATTTCCAATTATAATCACTAAACCCATGAGATCATTACCACTAAGAAAACAATACTTCAATCATGCCACATTAACAACCATTTGCAGCAAAAAGATTAATTCATCAAATACAACTAACATAAAAATTATATCTCAAAGATCAATACTGTAAATAATTACAAGCACAAGTTAAACTTAATGAAATACCTTATCCAAGGATCTTCTTCAAATCGTCTTCTGCAGTAGGTTTCTAGTCATTCACCAGCCACTCAGATTTGGATAATTGTCCTGAAACTAAAATTCCACTAATAGCCCAAAGCGATTTGCATATTATTATAACGTCTCTACCTCAAAATGATTTCACTTTTTCTTATTGTGAAGCGTGAACCTATGAGACTATAATTAGTAATAACTTTATCAACTCAACAAAGAAAAGAAATTATATCATAGTCGATTATGTAAAGCGAGACACAATTGAATGAGAATACATGATATGGAAATTGATGAAATCAAATACAAACCTTATTACGCGACATCAAGTAATTAGTGTGGTGGATGACTATAAGATACAAGTACTGAAAGAAAATTAAATGGAAATTTAGTTTATACCACATAGCCAAGTGTTCAACAAGAATCCAATCATAATAATAATGCAACACAAATTTAGGGTTAAGATTCTAAATAAAGAATAAAAAATCACCAAGGAACACAAAAGATTATAGTGAGAGATCAATGATTAAGTACGTAAAATGAAGTAATTAATAGGTAATTGACGAAAAATGCAGGTAACCGAATCGAAAGACAATTGAAAGCAAACGAAAACAAAGAAAAGAAATAAAAATCATGAATACAAACCTAATCAACTAATTAGAATCATAAAAACAATAAATTTTGAGGAATAGGAAAGAAATTGGGAATTTGAGAAATTACCTAGAAGTTGTAATATGCTCGAAATCAGGAAAATCTCTGATAAAATAAGCGTGGAAGGAGAAGGAAGCAAAATTGAACTCCAATGTATGAAGTAATTTGGTCGAAATTATATCAATGGCGCGTGAAATCAAAGAGAATGAAGAAGGAAACATGAACATACGTTATTCTTTGAAGAGAGAGTCGATGAAGGAGGAGAGAGAAAGAGTAAAAGGCATAATGATAGAAAATTGGAGGGTGAAGACGGGTTTGACCATCCTCAAAATAATTTGAATCTCAGCCCTTTAATTGTTTAAAATCTAAGGGTTGTTGGAGGTTCTCACAGTTCTCATTATCTTACTAGTTCTCATAGGATCTCAAATATATATATATATATATAGAGTCAAGATCCGGTGAGAACGAACACTCGGTGAGAACGGTGAGAACAACTAATAACCATGGGATTATAAAAGAAATCAACGGCCCCCATCTCACAATTAACATCACACACTACCCTGTCCTCTTCATTGACTCTCGTCGATCGATTCATTTCCCCCAATTCATTACTGGCCGATCATTTCCTCCAAAAAAAAGTTCCCAATTCATTAATCAATCAACAACAAACCTAATTATATTAATGGTTGACAACAAAAAGCAAAAATAACGATTCAATCATCAATGGTGAGACTCCCTGCAAAAGCTATGGTTACTAGGTGTATAAAGCTAGATTCATTCTAATTCTTGAGAAGATCTTTTAGGAACTATGGAAAGTTTATCAATTTCCTTGATCTCTTCTTTCGATGCAATTACTTCTGGAATTTTCGCTAACTTAAGCTCACCATCGATTCCGTCATCAATATATCGTAATTAATTTCATGAACTTCTTTAATTTAGCTTGAATTTATTATATGTTGATTAATTCTTGAGAAATTGATCAAAGAACAAGCTATAGTGAGAATCGAGCTCCAATCGGATCTTATTTCGATCATTTTCTCGCATCAAATATGCCCATTCCAACCACGTTGACCTCTTGATCAATCAGTCAGTGTTATTGACCACTCACGACACATCGACGGTGGTGATAGTGTGAGTGGGTTGTCATGGCGATGGTGTATCAGCCCATGAATTGTTTGATTAAGTAACACTCGTGACTCGCTAAAGTGTTCGACCATTTGATAAATTAAACTAATTTACATCTTTGCATTATAATTTTTTTGTCATCATTAGTGTAATTGTTGTTGCTATTTTTGGCTATTGAGTTGACTTGATGAGGAAAATGGGGCAGTAGATGTGTTAATTGTAATATAGACTACATTTACATTGATAGCAAACGTATATAGAGTTTAGGTAAAAAGTGTACCTACGATAAAAAAAAAAATGTATCTGCCCGAAAGTGTATATAGAATTCCGATAAAAATGTACCTATGATAAAAAAAAAAGTGTATTTACATTCTTAAAAAGTGTGTATAAAATTTCGGTAAAAAGTGTACCTACGATAATCAAAAGTACATCTGAGATTTTTTTTTTTTTTTTTTTTTTTTTTTAAAATAAAAATTGTACCAGCATATATATTTTAATGTATCTACATTAATATTTGATGTATCTAGCTACTAATATAATGTACCTTACCATTGATACACAAAATTAGTCAGTAGATACATAAAATTAGTTAGTAGATACATCAATTTACTAACCATATACACTAATTGAGATTCCCTCAACTTTGGATTGAATTATAAAGATAAGGAAAAGCGTTCGCTGATGGGAACCAAATAGCGCCACGACGTATCGGCCATAATCGACGACAGGCCACATGCAATCGCCACTTATCCTAATTAAAACTTATCCTAATTGAATAAATTTCACAAAATCAACCTAGAAATCAAAACGAGAAACCAATCGCAAAGCCACACCTTAATCCGATCCATCCGTGGTCGCGTGCGTCTCAATGGTCGGCAAAGGAAGAGGCGGTGGTTGCGCAAGGTGGTGGATGGTGAACGATCGAGAAGTGATTGAATGGACTGTGACGATGTTAATCATAAACTAATTCCGACCGCCGAGGAAGAGTGCGTCTTCTTTGCGATATGGGTCCGAGCTCCGCGACGTGGCGATATGCTCCGGCAAAGGCGAGTTTAGGTTGTGGATAAGGAAGATGAAAGCTATGTTCATTGAAATTGATAGAAATTGGTGGGTCTTTGTTAGTTTGGGGAACAAGGAGGCGGGGATATTGGGTTTATTTGTTTTAAATTTTGTCATTGGGTCGGGCTTTTGTTTTTAATCTTTAGTGAATAGGGATCGTTCTCACCGTTTGCACCGAGTGTTCGTTCTCACCGGATCCTAAATCTATATAGAGGTGGGATCCGGTGAGAACGATCATTCGGTGAGAACGGTGAGAACGAACTAACCAGACCATTACTTAATTAAACTACCAGCCCACTAATAAATAACGACACCACCAACCTTCTATTAACAACACACTATGCAAAAGACCCAAACCCAATCATCCCACCACAACCAGATTCCGGCGACCTACACACTCACCGCCGACACCGACTTCGTCGCACACCGTTAGAGAGAGACCACCACCGTCACCTCTCCGCCCATCCCACGCCGACTTTATTCCACATCTCAAATCTCCTGCTAACGGAGCTCGAACGACGTCAAAATGGCACTCCACCGTCGTACCTCTACTCGAACTGCGCCGACGCCACCCACGGCGTCATTTCGGCTTCCACCCAAAGGCTTCTCTTCTCGTCCCTTCTTTCTTTCTCGTCGGTGGATTTAGGATGTACAAATGACGGTGGTGATGGTGATCGGGAGCTCCAACTATATCGAAACCATCTCCAATTATCTCCGTCCTTACTCGCTGGAGATTCACACTAGTGACAGACAAGTCGCCGCAACAACTAATCAACACCAATTTGTGATGTATCTACTTCAAATTTTGATGCATCTCCTTCAAAATTTGATGTATCTAGACTCTATTTTAATGTATCTTAACATAGATACACAAAATTAGTTATGAGGTACATTAAATTTTGTTTGAGACACATTATTATAGAAACCAGATACACTGGGTTCAATTGGGAATTTAATTTAGGGGTTTGTGGTGCTAGTAGGACTGGGCGTGTGAGTAATGGTGGTTGTTGATGGTCCCGTGTGAGTTAGTTAAGGATTAATGATTTTCAATTGTTAGTTAATCACATGATTTACAAAACGTTTGATGATTTTGTTGAATTTATGTAGTTAGTTATGGAGTAATGATCCTTCAATTGTTAGTTAATTCGTAGTTTTGAAACTTCCGATGATTTTGATGAATGTATGTATGAATGTATGTATGATTCTTTCCAACTAGTGAGTAATTCGTCGATTAATTAGTTACGGAGTATTTTTGATTGTTACTGTAGTTAATTGCGTAAATTGCGAAGCTTCTGATTATTTTGATGAATGTATGTATGATTCTTTCCAACTAGTGAGTAATTCGTCGATTAATTACTTACGGAGCAAGAAGAAGGGACAGTTGGTGGCGAGCTGCGTCCTAAGTCCGGCTCATTTACAAAGCTGTAAAGGAAGTTTGGGTAGGATAAGGATGAGTGACGTTGAGGATGGCGACGGTGGATGACGGTGGCAGAGTTTGTGATGGGTGTGTCAAAGACGATGGACGAGCGATGACGATCAATGGAGATGAGATATGGGTAGTGATGTCGGGAGTTATAAATGTCGAAGAGAGATGAAAAGAGTTGTGAGTCACTTAGGCGTGGGTTATTTGTGTAAGTTATAAACGTGTTCTCACTTTTTGCACCGAATGATCGTTCTCACCGGATCCTAAATCTATATATATATATATATATATATATATATATATATATATATATATATATATATAGAGAGAGAGAGAGAGAGAGAGAGAGAGAGGAGTTCAAATGAGTCCACCTAAAATGGTGAGTCCACTAAGTCCTAATCCTAACCATTGATCTTCTAAGATTGGTGGTTGAGATATTAAAGTTTTGAGATGAAAACTTTATTGTTTTATAAATGTAACTTTAATTTATAAATTTAACTTTAGTTCTTTACAATTACAACTTTAATATTTTAGGTCATTTTATAAATAAAAATTTCAATTTATGTTACAAAATTTTATTTTAAATATATAAAATTGATTTTTGAATGTAACTTTAATGTTTAAGTAGTTAAATTTTAATGGTAAAAATTCAAACTTTAATCTTTTTAGATAATTTTTAATATAAAAATTTGAATTTATTTAATTTTGTTAATTTTTAAATATAACTTTAATGTTTTACGAGTGAAACTTTTATGGTAAAAATTAAAACTTTAATTTTTTTAGACAATTTTTAGTATAAAAATTTGAATTTATTTAATTTTACTGATTTATAAAATATAACTTTAATGTTTTACGAGTGAAACTTTAATGCTAACAATTAAAACTTTAATTTTTTTTTAGACAATATCTAATATAAAAATTTGAATTTAATTAATTTTACTGATTTTAAAATTTTATGTGAATATTGTAATTTTATCAACATAACTTTAATGTTTTACACTTGTAACTTTAATCATAATTTTCGAAACTTTTTTTTATATGATTTTAAAATTATACTAATTTGAAATTTTAGTCCATGTCATGTGAAACTTTAGTCAGTATCAATGAAACTTCAGTCCATATCTTTGAAACTTTAATCCATTTTCACCAAAACCACCCCTTACCCACCACCAACTTTTGAGTGTAACTTTAATGGTACACCAATGAAACTTTAATGCTTACGAGTCGAAACTTTAATATTTGCGAGTCGAAACTTTAATATTTGCGAGTCGAAACTTTAATGCTTGCGAGTCGAAACTTTAATGTTTGCGAGTCGAAATTTTAATGCTTGCGAGTTGAAACTTTAATGCTTGCGAGTCCACCACGACGCCAACACCGCTATAGTCCCCCCACCATCCACTACAACCATAGATCTGGAAAGAAAAAAAAAAAAAAAGCAGCAACCACCAACGGCCACCAACACGACATCACGGCAACACCACCACCACAAGCAGCCGCACACATGACCACCAACAAACAGATCGAAAAAGAAAAAAAAAAGGAGAAACGTGGTGGCGGAGGCCTGACTCACCGACAACCACCACGACACCATTAATAACCACCACCAACCACCAACACCAACCATAGCACCACCAACACCCACGACATAGCTAGATCTGGAAAAAAAAAAAGAAAAAAGGCGGTTGAACGGCCACCACGACATCACCACCACCACCACCACCTAACAACCACACGACAACATCCAACGGGGAAAAAAAAAAAAAAAAAGAAAAAAAGCAAAGCCACCAGACGAAGACGAAAAAAAAAAAAAAAAGAAATGAATAGACGAGGTATTGACGGCGGTGAGAGGCGAGTGGTGGCAGATCCGGGAGATGGTGTGGTTGTCGTTGGTAGTGGTGGTGTCGTGGTTGGGGCGGGGTAGTGGAGGACGGCAGGAGGGAGCTAGAGAGAGAAGAGGGAGTTAGAGAGGGAGAGTCGAGTGAATGAATGAGTGTGGTAGAATGATTAGGGTTTTTTAGCTTTTATATCTCATCCATATATCTCCCTCTAATCTTAGCCCTTAATTTTGTTTTAATCTAATGGTTTAGATTAGGACTCATGGGACTCACCTATACTAAGGGACTCACTTGATCCCATTTCTATATATATATATATATATATATATATATATATATATATATATAGAGAAGGGTTCTTATAAGGTCCTCCTATCATATAAGGCCCTAAGTCCTTATAAGGGCCTTTGGATGGAAGGGATGGAGGGATGAGATTACATCTCAATGGAGGGCTACAAATCTCCCTCCCTAATCTCCTTCCCTAATTGTGTATAACTCTACCTAATTGTGTACAACTCTACCACCATTCTAATCTCCCAACTCACTTCCTCATTCACTCATCCTCTCTCATTTCTCACATTCACTCTTTCTCTCTCATTTTCTTCCCACCCTCTCTAAAAAAAAACCAAGCTCATACAAAAAAAAAACCCAAACTAAAAAAAAAAAAAAAAAAAAAAAAAACTTGCTCTCCTCCTCACCCACGGCTCAACCGGTACCACCATCCGTCACCGCCGACCCTCCACCAACCACACACTCCCTCATCCTCACGGTTCACCAATCCAACCCAGCCCTCCCCACCAAATCTGCCACCTCCCCCACCACCATTTACGACCCACCGACCCACCACCATTCACGACCCACATCCCCACCACACCGAAATCACCCCACACCTACCCCCTCCTCCAGATCCCGCCACGCCGCCTCTCTCTTTCTGCCACCTTTGTCCTCCGTCCTCCTCTCTCACTGCACTGCCACTTCTTATTTTTGCTTTATTTTGATTTTTTTATTTTTGATATGATGGTGGAGCTTTAATATGGTTTTGGTTTTTTTTGATTTTTTCATTTTTGAAATTAATATGGGGTGTGTTTGGCAAAGCATTCTCGAGATTTTTTGGTTTTCATTTTGTGTGTCGGTCATATGTTAGTCGTATTAGTTTTCATTTTTTTTTAGTTTTGTTTTTTTTTATTATTATTTGAGATTTGGTATTAATTTTGTGTGTTGTTGGTTTTTTTAGATCTATTGGTTTTTTTGTATTTTTGTCCGATTTACTTTATTTTGTTATTGTTATTTGGTTTTTAAATTTTTGTTGGTTATTAATTTTTTGTTGGTTATTGATGGTTGTTATTTAATTTTTTTACAGATTTAATATTTGTTGATTAATTACGATTTTTCATATTTATTTGGTTTTTATAAAAGTTATACTTTTTACGACTAAAATTATACACTTCAAACATTAGAGTTATACATTTTATGGCTAAAGTTATACAATAATCAAAATAGAGTTATACATTGTATAAATTGAAGTTACACAAATTTTGGACTAAAGTTATACATCTTGTCTATTAAAGTTATACACTGCGTGCATTAGAGTTATACACACGATATTTAAATTTGGTTTTGTTATTTGGTTTTTTTTTTAGATTTTAGATTTGGTTTTTTGTGATTGTTATTTGGTTTTTTGTTTTATTATTGTTATTATTGTTATTATTGTTATTTGGTTTTTATTATTGTTATTCAACTTTTTTTATTTGTTTGATTTTATGATTTGTGTTATGTTTTGATTTTATTTTTTTTATTGTTTGATTTTTTTACTATTTACGACTAAAGTTATACATTTTATGACTAAAGTTATACATTTTATGACCAAAGTTATACAAAAAAAGACTAAAGTTATACAAAAATTGGACTAAAGTTATACAAAAAATTGGACTAAAATTATACAAAAATGAACCAAAGTTATACAAAATGGACAGAGTTATACAAAAATGCACGAGTTATACAAAAAATTGGACTAAAGTTATACAAAAAAATGAACCAAAGTTATACAAAAATGAACCAAAGTTATTCAAAAATCGACCAGAGTTATACAAAAATGCACCAAAGTTATACAAAAATTGGACTAAAGTCATACAACAATGGACTAAAGTTATACAAAAAATTGGACTAAAGTTATACAAAAATGGACCAAAGTTATACAAAAATGAACCAAAGTTATACAAAAATGGACAAAAGTTATACAAAAATGCACTGAGTTATACAAAAAATTGAACTAAAGTTATACAAAAAATGAACCAAAGTTATACAAAAATGAACCAAAGTTATACAAAAATGGACAAGAGTTATACAAAAATGCACTGAGTTATACAAAAGTTAGTCCATTTTTGTATAACTTTAGTCCATTTTTTGTATAACTTTGGTGCATTTTTGTATAACTCTAGTGCATTTTTGTATAACTCGATGCATTTTTGTATAACTCGTTCATTTTTGTATAACTTTAGTCCATTTTTTGTATAACTTTGGTGCATTTTTGTATAACTCTGATGCATTTTTGTATAACTTTGGTTCATTTTTGTATAACTCTGGTTCATTTTTGTATAACTTTGGTCCATTTTTGTATAACTTTAGTCCTTATTTGTATAACTTTAGCCCATGTTTGTATAACTTTAATCCATATTTGTATAACTTTAGTCCATTTTTGTATAACTTTGGTTCATTTTTGTATAACTTTGGTTCATTTTTTTATAACTTTAGTCCAATTTTTTGTATAACTTTAGTCCAATTTTTGTATAACTTTAGTCTTTTTTTGTATAACTTTGGTCTATTTTTGTATAACTTTGGCTCATTTTTGTATAACTTTACTCCATTTTTGTCTTAGATGAAAAAAAGTATCTCACAAAAAAAAACGAGATTTAAAACACGAAATCTTAAAAAAAACGTATAACAAGAAAAGATTTAAGAAAATGAATAAAAAATGATAAGTAACAAAATAAAAGACAACTAAAATAAAATAAAAGACAAAAAAAATAATGAATGGAAAAATCAACTCAAAACATACAAATTAACACAAAACGAAAAAAAAAAAAAAAAAAACGAGTTGAAAAAAAAAAAAAAAAAAAAAAAAAAAAAACGGCAGCGGCGGTGAGGTGGGCGGGGGGGCGGCGGCGGGGGTGGTGGGTGGTTAGTTGGTGTCGGGTGGGGTGGTGGTGGGTGGTGGTGAATGAAGATGAGAGGAGTGGGTGATTTATTTGGGTTTTTTGATTTATTTGGATTTTTTTATTTTTTTGGATTTTTTGGGTTTTTTTTTTATTTATTTGGATTTTTTGGGTTTTTTTTTTGAGGTTTTGAGAGAAGAGAAGAATGAAATGTGTGAGATGAGAGAGAAATGAGTGGGTAGAAAACAAATATATAGTAAATTAGTGGTTAATTAGGGTGGATTAGTAAAGTGTGTTAATTAGCTTCTATAATGACTTTAGGTGGGTTCATCTCATCCCTCCATCTCCCTCCATCCAATGGCTCATAATAGGACTTATGGACTCAAATATATAGAGGACCTTAGTTGATCCTTCCTCTATATATATATATATATATATATATATATATATATATATATATATATATATATATATATATATATATATATATATATATAGCCAAGTTCAAATGAGTCCACCTAAATAATTGAGTCTCTAAGTCCTAATCCTAGCCATTGATTTTTAAGATTGATGGTTAAGCTTTGACAATTTTAAGATGAAAACTTTAATGTTTTATAAATGAAACTTTAATTTATGAGTGAAACTTTAATTCTTTATAATTATAACTTTAATATTTAAGGTAATTTTATAAATAAAAATTTAGATTTATGTTATAAAATTTTATTTTAATATGTAAAATTGATTTTTGAATGTCACTTTAGTGTTTTACGGGTGAAACTTTAATGCTAAAAATTAAAATTTTAATTTTTTTAGACAATTTCAAATATAAAAATTTGAATTTATTTAATTTTACTGTTTTATAAATATAACTTTAATGTTTTACGAGTGAAATTTTAATGCTAAAGATTGAAACTTTAATTTATTTTAGCCAATTTCTAATATTAAAATTTGAATTTATTTAATTTTACTGATTTATAAATATAACTTTAATATTTTACGAGTGAAACTTTAATGCTAAAAATTAAAACTTTAATTTTTAAAATAATTTTTAATATAAAAATTTTTATTTATTATATTTAACTGATTTATAAATTCTACATAAATATTATGACTTTATGAACGAAACTTTAATGTTTTACGAAGGTAACTTTAGTCATAATTTTTGAAACTTTATTTTTTTTGGATTGTAACTTTATACTAAATTAAATTTATGTAATTTAGGTCCTCAACAAGTAAAATTGGTCCATATGAGAGCGTAACTTTAGTCCGTATCAATGTAACTTTTAGTCCATATGAGTTGTAACTTTAATCCATGCAATTTGAAACTTCATACTAATAATCACCCACAACCACCGCTACTTTCACCAACCACCACGACGACACCCGCAACCGCGCCACCAAGCACCACCATTAAAAAAAAAAAAAAAAAAAAAAAATAGAAGACGCGACATCACGTTATCACCCCACCACCTGATTTGGAAAAAAAAGGTCAAAAAAAAAAAAAAAAAAAGGGGAGGGGTAGAGTGGGCGACCACAACCGAAAACATTAAAACACCCACGACATAGATCCGAGAAAAAAAAAAAAAAAACCACCAGCCACACACCCCGACGCCACAGGACCCACACCCACGACACGCCACGGACCCACACCCACACCCACGGCGCCCCCACTACCCGCACGACATAGAAAAAAAAAAAAAGAGAGAAGGGAGATATGCGGCACACCTAATAACCACCACGGCACAAATCCAAAAAAAAAAAAAAAAAAACCGAGTAGAGGCGGCAACAACCACCCCGACAACACAACACCAAACAAAAAAAATAAAAGAACAACCACCCCGACAACATGCCAACTACCGACAAAACCACAACAAAACAACCATCACCACCCCCTAACTGCCACCGTGACAACAACCAACAAAAAAATGAGAAAAAAAAAGGGAAGGCCGCGGCAGTGGGTGTGGCATGCGCGAAGGAGAGGTCGTGGTGGGCCGGCGATGCGTGAATGGAGCGTGGAGGCGGCGAGGGAGTGTTGGCGTGGAGGCGGCGGAGGCAGGGGTGTGGCGGGAGCGGAGGTCATTGTGGCTGTGAGAGGTAGAGAGAGAGAAAGGGAGGAAGAAAGATAAGTGGGAGATGGTAAAATGAAAAATTTAGGGTTTGGTTGTGGTTTTATATAGGACCTCTGTTTTGAGATTTAATCTTGACCTTTGATTTTGTTAAAATCTAATGGCCAGAATTAGGACTTATGGACTCACCTAAGGGAGGTGGACTCATTTGATCCTAATTCTATATATATATATATATATATATATAGAGAGAGAGAGAGAGAGAGAGAGAGAGAGAGAGAGTGGAGTTCAAATGAGTCCACCTAAAATGGTGAGTCCCTAAGTCCTACTCCTAGCCATTAGATCTTCTAAGATTGATGGTTGAGATTTGAAACTTTAAACAATTTTTGAATGAAACTTTAATGTTTTAAAATTGAAACTTTAATCTATAATTGTAACTTTAATTCTTTATGGTTATAACTTTAATGTTTAAAATTACTTTAGTTTTTTTTAGGCAATTTCTAATATAAAACTATGAATTTCACTAATTTATGAATGAAACTTTAATGTTAAACGAATGAAACTTTAACGCTTAAAAGTGTAACTTTAATTTTTTTGGACATTTTTAATATAAAAATTTGAATTTATGAAAGTATTAATTGTAACTACTTTTTATTTAATTTCTCTAATTATTAATAAAACTTTAATATTAAACGAGTGAAACTTTAACGCTTAAAAGTATAACTTTAGTTTTTTTTGGCCATTTTAATGTAAAAATTTGATTTTGTGTAATTGTGACTACTATTTATTTAATTTTTTCACATTTATGAATGAAACTTTAATGTTAAACGAGTGAAACTTTAACACTTAAAAGTGTAACTTCAGTTTTTTTAAGTTATTTTTAATATAAAATTTGAATTTATAAAATAATGTAATTGTGACTATTATTTATTTAATTTTACTTATTTATAAATGAAATTTTAATACTATGCGAATGAAACTTTAATGGTAATGAGTCGAAACTTTAGTAAAATTTTAGTCCGAGTGTAATTTTAGTCCATATCAATGTAAAAGATGCAATTTTAGTCAATATCAATGTAACTTTAGAGCCACCACCTAACCCACCATCAACACCCACCTGAACCACCACCATAGTCCAACGACCACCACTCCACACACACAAAAACAACAACAGCCACATTCACAACCACCACACTACGACCATCCGAGCACTGTCTACCACGACACCCACACCCACGACCCCACCAACATTCACCACAGCACCACCAACACTAGATCCTGGGAAAAAAAGGAGAAAGGGAGAGGCGGTTGAACAGCCACCACGGCAACACAACCACCACCACGTAACAACCACCAAGTCAACATCCATCAAAAAAAAAAAGAGAAGAATAGGCCACGGACTAACTCCCATGGCGCCACAACCAAGCCACCACCACACCACCCTCCCGTCGCCATTTTCGTCATTCTCAATTAAATTTACGAAAAAAAAATGAAAGATCTCGATTTTTATGTGTAGATCTGAAATTTTCAAAAACAAAAAGAGAGAAAGGAGAAGGGGAAAAGGCGGCGTGTGCGATGGGTAGTAATGGTGGCATGTGCTTGGCGGTAGTGGGAGCGCGGTGGTGAGTTGTTGTCGTCGTGGGCAGGGTGGAGATTTGAGTAGGTGTCGGGAGGAAGGTGTGGTGGCGTCGGCGAGAAGGTGTGGTGGGGTCTGCGGTGGTAGGAAGGTGTGGTGGTGTCGGCGATTGAGTTAGAGAGAGATGGGAGGAAGAGAGATAAGTAAGATTGGTGAGGAAATGAAATTAGAAAGATGTGAGATGAGTTTAGGGTTTGTAGTCTTTATATCTTAGCCTTTACTTTTGCTCTAATCTTAGCCATTTATTTGTTTGATCTAAAGGCTTAGATGAGGACTCATGGACTCATCTAAAGTAGAAGGACTCATTTGATCTCAATTATATATATATATATATATATATATATATATATATATATATATATATATATATATATATATATATATATATATATATATATATATATAGAATCGAGGATCTGTAAGAACCAAATTATGGTGCGAACCGTACGAACTGACTTAAAAACCTTAGATAGAAACACACGCGCTATTTATCACTCACGCACTCCACTATTTTTGTCATTTACTTTCTTACACTCAACAACCACAAAACACTCGCCTCTCTCTTTCCTCTCTACAGATCCACACAACACACTAATCCTTGATCTTCCTTTATTCATCTAATACCGCTTTGTCGACGCCATCACCTAGCCAACCCGACTGGCGTCGACCACCTTACAAGGTCGGCGATCTCCAGCGACCTCCGACGTATTCTTGTTTCCCAGCAACCCAATTTACAACGTCTCTTTTCTAAATTGTATTTTTTAGGTAAATTTATGGAAAAAAATTATTAGAAATGCTAGATCTGTTAATTTATCAGCGGAATTTCGAAATATTAAGAGCATTTGATGCATCTGCGGACTTTAGTGTATCGAAATGTATACTGTGCGCTTTAAAAATATGTCGCATCAACGAGAACGTTTGCCCTTGCATGAGCGGAAAGGCGGCAGAAAAGGCGACATTCCATGGTTGTTGGTGATGTCCTTGCCGATGTAAAGCGGGTTGGTAGGGATCGTGGTGGGGTATTGCAGGTTCGCGTGTTGGTGGGGTATTGCAGGTTTGCACATGAGTTGACCGAGTAGGCGGCAGCAGCAGCGGCACCTCCCAGGACAACGACGCCTCCAATTGCAGCGTTACGACTTCCACCAAAACGAGAACCGACGCCGAAACCAGCAACAATGGATAGGGAGACGGACACCAAATGAGGAGACTCTCTCACTCAACTCCCTTTACCAAATGAGGAGACATTCCATGGTTGTTGGTGGCGTAATGGGGTTGGGTGGGGTGGCGTGATGGTGGTGCGTGTTGGAATCGTGGTGGGGTATTGCGGGGTGTTGGTTCGGTCTTTTTTGATCTAGTATTGAGATCGGAATTGTGGATAATTTCCGACGAGTTGATAACGAGTTGATGTCATTTGGTTCGGTCTTGTTTTGATATTTTTACTTCCAATTTGTAAATCTAGTATTCAGATCTGAAATTTTGGAGTCTGAAACCATCCTTACCGGCGTCGTAATTTTGTCGTGGTGTGTGCTTGGTCTGCGGTGGGGGGCCGTGTATCTAGAATTGGTGTTTGTGTATCTAGATTGTTGTGTTTGTGTATCTGAGTAGTGGTGGCCGACACCGTGGTGGTGGCGGCAACAGTGGGGGGGGGGGAGGGTTGCAGCCGTGTCGTTATCAGTGGTGGTGGTGAGGGCAACGGTGATGTTGGTGGTAGTGGTGGTGGTAGTGGATACACAAAATACCACCCCAAATACACGCCGTATTAATACGGGATACATGTGTATCCGGCAGTATAACCATGTGTATCTGGTATTAATACGATGTGTATCCCGGAAGTATAAACGTGTGTATCCAGAAATATTATAATGTGTATCTGGTATTAATGTCATGTGTATCCGCAAAAATTATAAAATGTATCCGCAAAAAATATAAAACGTATCCGAGAGTTGGTGTTAAAACTTGTAACAATTTACACAAAGTGTATCCGCTAATAATATAAAATGTATCCGGAAATAGTATAAAATGTATCTAGGAGTTAGTCGTAAAACTTCCAAAAAAAATAGTGTTAAAAAAGTGTAAAAGTGCATCTAGAATTGTAGGGTAGAAAAAGTGTATCTAGATATGTTATAAGATGTATCTGGATAAGAGGTGTACATGGTAAGTAGATAAAGTGTATCTGAAAAAAAAAAACAAAAAAAAAAAACTGCCTATTTAAGTTAGTTCGTACGGTTCGTACGATAACTTAATTAAATCTGAACCCGCCGCTATATATATATATATATATATATATATATATATATATATATATATATATATATATATATATATATATATATATATATATAGAATTAAAAAGTCGGTCTTAACTAAAGATCTGATGCGAACTGTATTTAACTACTCAATTAAAGTCCCTCTCAAGCGCGCTTCCGATTCCTATACTCAACTAAAACAATTCCATACCCTCCTACCACAAACACTCTACTTCCTTCGCCTCTCACACTTCCACTGTCGGCACCAATCTCACCGTCGGCCGCTACTTCCACCGTCGGCCATCATTTCCACCGCCGCTTCTACCATCATTTGTTTCATATTTTGAATCTATTCAACTGTAAAGATTTGAGAAGTAGTTTTATGAGAAAACCGAAGATTATAATCAAAAAAATTAAAAATTAGGGTCTATTATAGAAGAAAGGTTAGCTTCAGTTCTTACTTTGATTATTGTATATGTCGATTTCAATTGAATTATGCAAAAAAATATCAATGGTTGGTCTCGTGGTTTCCGTTGGTGGCACGTTGAGGCGTGTCGTGTCGGGGATGAAGGATGCACCAGTGAAGCGAAAGTGCAGAGGGTCAGGTTGTGTATCGTTGGTGGGAGAGGATGTTTCCGATGTAAATTTCCACTTATCTTTCTCTTTTGCATCCTTGTCATATTTGCTCATTTATCTCCTCAGTTAAAATAGATGTAATCGTTCATCTGGGAAATGTCGAGGGGGTGGAGGCTCATGTCCAGATCTATTATTGGCTAATACATCACAAAAACTGATGTGGTTCGTGTACTGCGGTTAAATTTCTTAATTGTGTGTGTCAACTTCTACCCATTTGTCCTCGCGTCTGTAAATAAGTATATACTATTGCATTGCAAGCGTAGCACTATAGCTTAGTCAACGGATAATAAAGTCCCTGGTGTTTTTTTGTTCTCATAAATAAATAACTATTTATTGACTTACTTTCATTTGCGCTCTTTGTAAAACTTATCTGTTGGTTTTATTTCAGATTTATTCAACTCCGGGAGGATTACAAGTCTGCCAAACTTGCAGCGAAACTCAGCTCCTTGTGGCCGAGTCTAACTTGACTTGAAAGTACAAATTGACACAGGTAATATATACTTCATATAAAGTAATATTTTCTATTTCTGTACTAGCTGAAGTAATAACTTGCTGGTCGCTCTAGTTTTGCCATGCTTGGACTTGGGCCATCGACTTGTACAACATTCCTATTTCAATGACTGAGAATGTAGTTCAGCTAAATCTGGGCACCAAGCAACTTGGCATGGTATAGAAGTAAACAATTATCCTATTTGTCGATGTATTTTTCTCGTAGCTTTGTAGGTAATAGAGAGCTTTATTGTAGATAGTTCAGTTCAGTTATGTTAAACAAATTTAGAAAGACCAGTGTTATATTCATGGTTAATGCGCTTGTTTAGATAGTTGAACATGTGTGCGCCAACATGCCAAACTTGTGAAAAAAATTCCACAGATAAAAGAGGAAAGTCTGGAGCCCCTGACTAAGGAACACTTAATTGTTTTGTTTTACGGACGATGGGTACACCAGCGTCTCATGCATGATGAGAATATAACAACATATCAGATTACCATAACTGCGGCACAACTCCATGCTTCATACTCAGATACTCTGATAGATCACTAGCATGTCTAATGGATTTAGTCCTGTAAGAACTTTGTGTATTTCTTTATTTGAAACAATATCTGAAATTTCGCTATTTCGTGAAGTTGAAATGAGTATAACAACTCGATTAAATTAACATTCTTATGAAGGCAGAGAAACTTGAAGTCCAAGAGTCAGACGTCTGGTTAAGTCTGCTGGTTCCAACTTCACAACATCCTTCCCCATGCTAATGTCAGCTGCCACCCTGCTTGTGCAATACACACTCACTGCCATCACCGCCACCCCGTAGGCATTGCTAGTCAAAAGATGCAAAGGTGAAGAGATAACAGCAGCAAGGGGACCGCCAATTAGCGACACTGCTTGTCCACTCTGGCCCATCGTCACTTGGTCCATAATTACAAGCCCGGTTTTGCGATAAATAGTGATATCTTCACAATTGTTCTTGAAAACGTTGTAACAGCCGAAGCCATTGTCGAGTAGGTACTTAGCTCGACGTACAACGACGTCATCAGGATCTGATCCTGCGAGAGTGCAGGTCCCATCACGTAATTTTGCCACAGAGAGGGCAGGATTGACACTGTACTCAAACTGGTATAATATACCACCAGCAACAAAGCAGTCTAGGCATGAGGAGAGCACTCCGCGGCCCTCTTCTGAAAGATTTTGATTGGCAAAGATCGGTGAGTTGTGACTCCTATGAGAGATGTTGTTTAGGTTTCACTGCGGATAATTAAGGGGGTTGAGTTTTAGTTAAGGAAGCTAATCAATGTACAAAGAGAAGTAATTACCATTTGGTTATTAAGCTATTCGGATACGGAGTACTATGAATCTTCTACTTGACTGAGATGGTTGAATGAAAGTTTGTATCTTGTAAACTCATTTAAAGGCCATTCTAAATCAGTAACAGTGAGCCGATAATGTCACTGTATGATGGTACTCATGACCTAGTTTATTTACAGCACTTTCTGCTGCTCTTAGTGGAAGGAGTATCAGTATTCTTACCGCGAGGACTGAGTTTGTGATGTATGAATTCCGACATTAATTGACAGAAGCTATGTGATTCAGTAGCCTTTTACACCTAGTATACAAAGTTCTGAATTCGGGTATTGAATGTGCCGTATTTACCTGTTACAACGTGCAAAACTAGCCCAGTTCCCGTTCCTACTTCTTGACCGTGTCTTTTGAAGTGAATTTCTTTGTTGTCAAATTATATATAGTCAAGATTTGACGAAAGATGTGTATAGTTTCTGTTAGTTTTGAAGGGTTGTGCTGTGATTTGGTTAGCGTATCCGTAATGGTAGGACCTAAGGTCATCTACAATAGTTGGTATTTAACACGAATTGGTCCTAAAGAGCTTGTTGGATAAAAACAACCATAGGCGAAGTTCTTCATTCAGGAGTTTTGTGAGATAATTGGATGATTTATAGTAGGCGTATAACATACAAATGAGAGTCCAAAGATTGTATAGGAATAAATGCTTGTTCACTTGTTGCAGTAACATTTTTGATAAAATGTGTTCATAGAACAAGAAGAAAACTTCAGTCCTAAAATAATTATTGCACGATTATTATATTTTGTATATTTAGTACTCCCACAAGTATTTTCCAAAATAGAAAAAAAATGTACAATTTAATGAGTATAAATGTATAAGGACCGCCTATAATGTTGTATATTTAGCAAGAGATGTGTATCTAATAAGGTAAAGGAGTGTATCTAGCAAGGTAAAAAAGTGTATCTAACTTTCGAGAGATGTGTATCTAGCAAGGTAAAAGAGTGTGTCTAGCTTATTTGAGATGTGTATCTAACGAGGAGAATCGAGTGTATCTAGTAAGGTAAATGAGTATCTAATAAGGTGAAAGAGTATCTAATAAGGTGAAAGAGTGTATCTAGGAAGGTAAAAGAGTGTATCTACCTTGTGAAAGATGTGTATCTAGTAAGGTAGATGTATTTATCTAGCAATGTAAAGGGGTGTATCTAGCTTCCAAGATAAATGTCGGCTAACGATTGTATTTATTAACTTAAAATAGTGTATCTAGTAACTTAAAAATTATTGAATATGTAAAATTATAATCAATTGAAGATCGTTCTATAATGAAAATTGCTTCCTCTATGCTGTGCATTTTAAGTAACAAAAAAAAATGTCGTACGAATATCATATAATTGTATTATACATACAAGCGGATATACAACGGTTGCCTTTTTAAAAATGAGGGCACGCATACACATGGTATTACTACTAGATACACATGGTATTACTACTGGATACGTATCTAGTAGTTATGCGAGGTGTATGTAGTAGTTATACGAGGTGTATCTAGAACGGTATTTTGTTTATCCACCGCGCCACCACCACCAACACTGCCACAACCATCACCACCACCATAGTCACCCCCCACCACCACCAAACACATCCACTGTCGCCGCCACCACCAACACACCTGAACTAATTGCACAACCAAGTCCCGTCACTGCTATCTGCCGGTGACATAACCACCATACACCACCTCAGACTGTGGCGGGGACATCACCAGGCAGCCTAGACAGAGCCGACGACATCAACTATGACCACCATACACCACAATAAACACTTTAAATGTCACTATTAGGTTATCCGACCCACCGGAAACCACCAAAAGTCGGACAACCACCTCCGACTACACCCAAACAAATTCGAAATTTATTTTCTTTTTCTTACCTTTTTCTTCGTCCCTCCATCATGACGCCGCCGTGACTCTATTCCGTGGAGAAACACCGCACGACCATCGTGGTTCCGGACCAAAAACTCAGATCTAAAAGTAGTAGCTGTAGTGGAGGAGGGGACTGAGATCCGTCGATAAGTTGGTGAGTCATACGTGAGTGAGATCGGCGGTTTGCGTAATTAGTTCGATCTGTCGGCGGCGGAGATGCGACGGACTCAGGCGTGATGATTAGTGAAGGTGCAGGGAAAGTAGTTGGTGAGTGAAGGTTGAGATTGTGTGGGAAGGTAAAAGGTACGGAGTAGTTGGGGAGTGAAGGTTGAGATTGTTGGGGAGAGAGAGAGAGAGAGAGAGAGAGAGAGAGAGAGAGAGAGAGAGAGCGATAGAGGTTCTCATAAGTCCCTTACATCTTATGAGTCCCTTCCTTATAAGGACCTTAGGGCCTTACATCTTATGAGTCCCTTCCTTATAAGGACCTTAGGATGAAGGGATGGAGGGATGAGATTACATCTCATTCGAGGGTCACAAATGAACCTCCCTAATCTCCCTCCCTAATCCTGTATAACTCCTCCTAATCTTGTACAACTCTTTCACCATTCTAATATCCCAACTCACTTCCTCATTCACTCATCCTCTCTCATTTCTCACATTCACTCTTTCTCTCTCATTTTCCTCCCACCCTCTCTAAACAAAAAAAAAAAAAAACAAATTGAAACCAACAACAACGACATCAACACCAGTCGGCCTCCATCAACCAACAACAACAACGACATCAACCAGCAAAGACAACCAACAACAACACCGACATCAGCAGCAACATTCACGCCGTCACCACCCGTCACCACCCGACCCACCAACATTCACGCTGTCACCACCCACATCTTCCCTCCACCATCGCCAGATCTACACCACCCCGACCATTCACGCGTCACCCCACAACCGCCACACCTGCCACGAACCACCCCTTCACGCCGTCACCACCCGACCCATCAACACCCGCACCAGACCACCAGCTCTTGTGCCCACCGCCTGCTCCCGAGCCCACTACTCCTCACTGCCGCCCTACTCTCCCCCACCGCCGCCTAACTGGCGTCCTACTCTCCCCCACCGCGCCTGCACTGTCCCCCCACCACTCGCCTGCCGACCTCTCCACGACCAACCTCCTCTCCACCGCCCGCCTCCCTCCTCAATTTCCTTGTTTTTGTTGTCTTGTTTTCAGATTTACTTGTTTGTTTGTTTTGTTTGTTTTGTTTTCCTGTGTGATTTGGTTGTTTTTGTTTTTGTTTTTCAGATTTACCTTTTTTTTTGTTATTTGTTTTTTCTTTGGGTTTTTGTTAGTTGGTTGTTATTGTTAGTTAGTTTTATTTTTATTTTTTTGATTTATTTTTTGGGTGTTGTTATTACTTAGTATGTTGTTATTTATTTTAGTGTATTTTATTGTTTTAGATCTTGTTTTTTATATTTTTATATTTGTTTAATTTTTTCATTTTTTTCATATATATTGGTTTTAGAATTCTTGATTTTCATTTTCAAGATTTATTTGGTGTTTATAAAAGTTATCGATTCCGACAAAAGCTATACACTTAAAATATTAAAGTTATACTTTCCTCATATTCACTATATTCTTCTCCTTTTCTTTTTGCACAAGAAATAAGAAAGTTATTTTGGACCACACAAAACACACTACCCCACATGTAATTTAATTTGGACTACACAAATGACAAATCAACCCAAAAAAGGAAATAGGGAAGAAAACCCGAATAATCCGAATAAGGAAATAGGGAAGAAAATGGTGAATAGGAGGGAGTATTATTTACGACTAAAGTTATACACTTTAAACATTAAAGTTATACTATTTTAAATTTCATTTTTTTGTATTTTTGTTAAATGTACGGGTTTTTTTGTTAGATTAACGGATTTTTGTTATTATGAGCTAAAGTTATTTTTGATTCTTTTTTCGTTTCTTTTTTGTTTTTGTTATTAGTTTTCAGATCTAGTTTTCTTCTTCTCAACTTTCATCACTTTTTTTATTTTGAATTTTCAAAACTATATGTGAATATAACTAAAGTTATACTATCTGCTACTAAAGTTACACTACTTACGACTAAAGTTATACACTTCAAACATTAAAGTTACGTGAACTTGGACTACATGACTAAACTACTTGTGATGAAAGTTGCACTAATTATGACTAAAGTTATATTGTGTTATACGATATGGACTAAAGTTATACTATCTGCTACTAAAGTTGCACTAATTTGGACTAAAGTTATACGATTTTGGACTAAAGTTATACGATTTTGGACTAAAGTTGTGCGATTTTGTAGTAAAGTTACACAATTTTGGACTAAAGTTATACAAATATGGACTAAAGTTATACATATGAAGGACTAAAGTTATACAAAAATGGACTAAAGGTATACAAATATGGACTAAAGTTATACAAATAAGGACTAGAGTTATACAAAAATTGACTAAAGTTATACAAAAATGGACTAAAGTTATACAAAAATGGACTAAAGTTTTACAAATATGGACTAAAGTTATATAAATATGGACTAAATTCATACAAAAAGTACTTATATAAATTCCAATTAATTTATCGAAAATGGACTAAAGTTATACAAAAATGGACTAAAGTTATACAAAAAAGGGCTAAAGTTATATAAATAAGGAGTAAAGTTATACAAAAATGGGCTAAAGTTATACAAAAATTAACTAAAATTATAAAAAAATTGACTAAAGTCATTGAAATTACACACATTTCTACTGGAGTTATACATTCGTTGAGTAGAAGTTATTCATATCGTTACTAGAGTTATACATTCATTGAGTAGAAGTTCAACACATTCCTAATGTATTTGTATATCTTTAGTCCATTTTTGTATAACTTTAGTCCATTTTTGTGTAACTTTAGTCCTTATTTGTATAACTTTAGTCCATATTCCTATAACTTTAGTCAGTTTTTGTATAACTTTAGTCCTTATTTGTATAACTTCAGTCCATATTTGTATAACTTTAGTCCTTATTTGTATAACTTTAGTCCATATTTGTATAACTTTAGTCCTTATTTGTATACCTTCAGTCCATATTTGTATAACTTTAGTCCTTATTTGTATAACTTTAGTCCATATTTGTATAACTTTAGTCAGTTTTTGTATAACTTTAGTCCTTATTTGTATAACTTCAGTCCATATTTGTATAACTTTAGGCAATTTTTGTATAACTTTTGTCGATTTTTGTATAACTTTAGTCCGTAATAGTATAATTTTAGGCAATTTTTGTTTAACTTTAATCCATTTTAGTATAACTTTAGTCCATAACAGTATAAATTTTGCTCATAACTGTGTAACTTTAGTCATTTTATATCATTTTTATATAAAAATGTGAAATATAAGATGAAAATCAACAAACTATAAGAATTTTTATATAGCTAAGATTAAAACAACAAATTTTATGAAAAACATTTTAGTAGATCTTAGATGAAAAAAAAGTATCACACAAAAAAAATGAGATTTAAAACCCGAAATCTTAAAAAAAACGTATAACAAGAAGAGATTTGAGAAAATAAATAAATAAACGAGAACTAACAAAATAAAAGACAATTAAAATAAAATAAAAGACAACAAAAAAAACGAATGGAAAAAACAACTCAAAACATAAAAATTAACACCAAAACGGAAGGAAAAAAAAAACGAAAAAAAAATACCGGGGTGGCGGCGGTGGTGGTGGGTGGTGAGTTGGTGTCGGGTGGGGTGGTGGTGGGTGGTGGTGAATGAAGATGAGAAGAGTGGGTGATTTATTTGGGTTTTGGGTTTTTTTAGAGAGGAGAGAAAAGTGAGATGTAGAGAGAGGAGAAGGAGTTGTGATAATGAGACGATGAATGATTAGTGAGGTTGGTTTATTTAATTGATGAGTTAATTAGAGAAAAGGTGGAGGGATTAATTTGTAACCACATATTGACATCAAATCCTAGTCTTTCATTGCCTTGATCCAATGGCCCTTAGAAGGACTTATGGACTCAAATATATAAGGTGGACTTAGTTAATCCCCTTCTCTCTCTCTCTCTCTCTCTATATATATATATATATATATATATATATATATATATATATATATATATATATATATATATATATATATATATAGAGAGAGAGAGAGAGAGAGAGAGAGAGAGAGAGAGAGAGAGAGAGAGAGAGAGAGAAATGGGATCATATGAGTTGGTCATTTTTGGTGAGTTACCCCTCTAAATCTAGACCATTGATCTTATCTAAGATGGAGGGCTGAGATTAATCTTGCTTAACCTATAAATATTCACTTTTCTCTCAATCTCCCTCATTATTAGAAAAATCACTCTCTCTCTCTCTCTCCTCCTTCTCCACCTAAAAAGCTAGCACACAAAAAAAAAAAAAAACGTCGACATCGTTCCAATTTGTCAAATTCATTCATCATCAAATTCGTTCAAATTGCAGGCTACAAACTCAATCTTCATCCTCAATCATCATCATCCTTGTTCAAATTTGTCATCATCTAAGGAGATTTCGTCATATTGATTTCCTTGTCGCTTTCGCTTCATCTTCGTATTTTTCTTCAATTTCACTATAGGTAAGCAATAATTTTGTTTTTCTAGATCTGATTTGTGCGTTTTCATTATCGTTCTTGTCTAATATCCGTTTCATTTTCGTTGATTTGTTACTTTTGTTTAACGTGTTAATCTGTAACAACATTGATTATTGTATTACTTTGACCGAGTTATTGTATTATACAAACTCAGTTATTGTATTTTGCGATTACTTTTTTCTTTGTTTTAATCTGTTAACAACAGTTATTGTATTGCTTTAACCGAATTATTGTATTATTCAAACTTAATTATTGTATTGTTTTAAATTAGTTATTTCAAATTAGAGTTGTTGCAAGATGACGTCTTCTTATATAATCTGTTTAAGTTGGTTATAGTAATATTACATCTCAATTATTGTATTGTTTTAACTTAGTTATTTAAATTTGTAATTATTGTTGTGGTCTTATATAATCTGCTTATAGTTGTATAGTAATTTATAACTTACTCCCTTTTTGTTTTTATTTCTTTCAGTGAGCTTTTGTTGTCTGCTAGTTCAGCTCACATCAATAGGCAAGACATGGTTCTCGTCGGGAAGAAATATCGGTGGAAGAAACGTGAACACAACGACAAGACACGGTTCTCGTTGGAAGAAATATTTTTAGACGTTGTAATGGAGATAAATATATGTAATATTTGTGATGTACTATTGTTAGATGTATTATTTGAAATGCTTAGATGTAATGATAATGATGCTTAGCTATAATTTGTTGGAGATATTTAAGTGTAATGTGTTGGAAACAAAATAGTTATATAATAAAAGTAAGTGATTTGTTTTAGCCTTGTTATATATGATTATTTTATTTTTCAGATTTTGCAATTGCATTAACCAATCTCAATGATTGATTGAATGAAAATGACTAGTTATTCAATTAAAGAAGATGAAAACAAACACACGATAGATATTTGAATATATTTGAGTTTCATCTTAATACAATAACACAATTTACTCATTACAATAACCGAGTTTCTACATTACAATAACTACAAATACCAGAGTTTTACATTACAATAACTGAGTTTCTACATTGGAATAACTACAAATACCAGAGTTTCTACATTACAATAGCTGAGCTTTTATCTACATTACAATAACTGAGTTTCTACATTACAATAATTGAGCTATTCAATTAAACAAGATGAAAGCTAACAACAAATGACCAAGTATATACATCAGTTTTTCCATTGAACGTCAATTATCCGCGTCTATCTTGATTCAATATGCAAATCACCAAAAAGAAGAATATAACTTAACAGAACATCATATAGAATGACTCGGTCAATATATTATAATAACTAGACTATAAAATAACTGTAATTGAGTTTAAACAACTAATGAGTGAATAACTGAATCACATATAGAATAACTGACTTTATTCATTACAATAATCGAGTTTCTACATTACAATAACTACAAATATCAGAGTTTCTACATACCATAACTGAGTTTATACATTACAATAACTGACATCCTACATTACAATAATCGAGTTTCTACATTACAATAACGAGTTTTCGCATTTGAATAACTATTAAATAACCACGTTTCTTCATTACAATAAGCGAGTTTCTATATTGAACTAGACATTATAACATACAATTGGTGTGCTAAGTTATATTACCAACAATTTTTCAGGATTATGATAATAAATCACCAATCAAATGCCAACGGTATGATAGACAAGCATATTAACGGAGTAACAATTGAAATAACTCGCAAAATAACATATATTCACTTACATAATCTACACTAACCTTCGTTTTGTCAATTTGCGCTAGGGTTTGTGCAAATTTTGGGCAAAAACTGACGATTGATGCGTGTATTAATCAAATTGAATGAAGATAATGAATTAATTTTGTGTTTTCAACTTGAATTACTCAAGTTTTGAGAAACTTTGATTGGATTATGCCATAAATTGGAAGAAAATAGGAAAAAAGAGGGGAAGAATGAAGAAAGGGAGGAAAAATAGTAAGAAGGGTAACGTAGAACAAGAATGAACTGGAAGAGAGAAAGAAAAATTAAGTTTGTGTATTTTTGTGTGGGTTAATCTCGGCCCCTTGGTCTTGTTAGATCCAATGGTATATAAACGGGGTAACTCACGAAAAGTGGCAAACTCAGGATCTGCCTCTCTCTCTCTCTCTCTCTCTCTCTCTCTCTCTATATATATATATATATATATATATATATATATATATATATATATATATATATATATATATATATATATATATATATATATATATATATATATATATATATATATATATGATCTCGTGGAACTTACGAACTGACTTTAAACAGCTCACAAATCACTCATTATATCTCTCCCCAACTTACACTCACCAACTTCTCCCGCCGGCAAATTTGACACAGCTCCGATGCCGTCCAACTAGAAGCAACTCCGTCGTCGGCGACCCGACTCGTCTTTGTTTTCCTCTTCCTACTCATATTAATTACTTTCTTTTCATGAATCACTGGCGTAAAACCAACGTTTCATCCATCTATTCTCTTCTCCGGCGAGCTATGTCGGCCACGAACCTCGCGTAGATCTGGGGTGGTTTAGGTGATTGCCGTTACCATCACGACGACGACGATGATTTCCCTTCTTCAAATTTCAACGATGATTCAATTACCTTGGCCATTCGAAGCTCCATTTCAACGACGACGATGATTACCTTTTGAAAAATTGTAATTGTAATTGTAATTGGAGATCTCCTAAAAATAAAGTCATATTTCGAGATGTTAATATATGGAATTGAATTAAGTCATCGGCGCCGACGACGGTGTGGTGGCTGATACAGTGCTTGTAGGGCTTTGTGGCTGTAGTCGTTAAAGGTAGTTTGTATTGTTGTTCAACCTTATCCGGCGATGTCTGTATTATGCTCTTTTCCTACTATATTCCCCGCGCGTTCGACGACAGCTCTGGGTGAAGCGTGAGGGGTATGTGGAGCGTCAGGTTGTTGTGGTTTGTCGTGGGTTTGTGGTTGACAGTTGGTGGGGCTTGGGTGTGATAGGTTAGAGGTGGTCGTGGGGAGTAACAGTGATGCGGAGGTTGTGAAATTGCTTGACGGGTGGTGGTGACGATATATATGGTGTTAGTCGTTGGTGTGTAAGGAAGCTAAACACTCACACCAGGGGAAAAGGTGGTGGTGTTAAGGTGTTGGATACATGTATTACACCCTCCAGATACACATATCAATCCAACTAAGGATGGAGATATCAAATAGGTTGGTTGTTAGAGGATGAAGAAACAGGGGTAATTGCGGCTCCGATGAAAATCCTGGTGTTCATTTGTATGAACTAAAAAGCGATAGGGATCAAGCTGACCATTTTGTCCAGAAGCGGCAGCGGGAAGTGCAGGAATGTTCACTGTTGCTATGCAAACAATTCGGTTAACTATAGTCAATGATTGATGGTTGAGTTAATTAACAAAAAAAGGGGAAAAAGCGTAAGAGTGGTAACGAGTGAATACCTTTACTTCAAGACGATGATGTCAATTGATTTGCAAAAGGCCAGCTAGCTGGAATGTTGTCATTCAGGTCACACGGGAAGGTAATTCCTGTAGTGTGGTCGAAAGTCACATCTGATGGCATGCTCTGTAGAAGACATCCGGACTCTTAACCAAAACCATGCCACAGAAAGGAAAAGTGTAACTATACTTTAGTTAAAAAGCAGGTGTCAAAAACATTTAACTAAAAAGCTACATGTATATTGATTTAAAAATCTTTCTCTCTAGGTCTAGAGAGTTCCTCTCTTCAGAGAATTTCCTTAGTCATAAGGTTTCCTCCTTTCCATGGCCTCCTAACCTTATCTCCTCCTCTCCACTATCTCCCCCACTTTCTTCTACGGCTGCCTAACTCCTCTACCTGTTTTTGAGTTGTCTGGCATGCAACCTCCTCTAAAATCTGCGTATCAATCCTACAATCTTCTTCTTGCATGGATCCCCGCCTAACTTCATCCCTTTCTCTCTTATTTAAACGCCTGTTTGTCATTCATCTTCATCCCAAATAATATCCTTACTTTCTTCCTTATCTATATATATATATATAAAAAAAATATCTCTTACTATAAAACCACAATACAATAATACTAAAAATATATAAATATGGCTTCATCGTCCACGCCAGCTCCATGTCGAGCTGGTGTTAGTATCAAATTACCTCCCCACTTATGCATAGATTTCACAGGCCTTGATTTCAAAACGGTTCTGTTGGCAAAGTTCACTGATCAGCGTTACCTGGATATTGACAGGATCTTTGAAGTTATTGAAGTCCATTGGAAGCTTAACGGCTCTGTATCCATCCGTTCAATGGAACCTTACTACTTGTTTTCTTTCTCCTCGCCGGAAGATTACTCCTATTTCAGGCAGCGGCAGACTGTCAATATTGATGGCAGTTTGCTCGTTTTCAGGCAAACTCCACCTACTTCATTTCCGGATAACATGCTCTTTTATGTTGTCCCGATTTGAATTAGGGTTTTGCACCTCCCTTTTCACCTGATGCACTCATCAGTTGCTGCTTACATTCTCTCCCATGTGGGTGGGAGATATCTGTGAAGAAGAAAACATTCCTACCTTGATCCCGACGAGGAATTTTGTTCGAGTTAAGGTTTGGATTGACTTATCCAAGCGTCTTATCCCTGGATGTTACTTGGCTCTTAATGATCGTCAGCATCAATGGATTGGGTTCTCATATGAAGGGGTTTCCCGCTTTTGCAAAACTTGTGGGGAAGTAGGTCATCGTGTTTCTTTCTGCCCTTCGGGCAAGGTGGAAGGAGCAAGACGCATCCGTGCTCGTATGGACGAGATCAGTAACCATGGCTTGTTGATGTTGCATGGACTACCTGGTTCCCGCTTTTATTCGCCTGAGATCTTGGGTCTTCCTTCCCGTTTGAAGTATCTCAATTCTGAGATTAACATTGCCTCACCTGACAACTCTGTTCATCTGGACTCTGGTGGAGCTTCTCCTGTGTTTTCTTTTTCATCATCACCATCCGATGATGATGATGATGATGGAGACGCGCCTATTTCCAAACCTCCTCCTGGTTTTGAGGTTCACGAGGACCTCTCTCATGAAGTGCTTCTTGAAACGCATCCTTTGGTTAGGTCTTCTTTTCGTGATCCGGATACACCACCACAGCCACTGTCTCATGTCGAATCTAGCCGACGTCATGTTTCACCTGCTTTTAGGGTTTCTGCACCTGAGGAAGACCTAGATGCACCTATGTCTTTGGGCCTTGCAGAACCATCTACTCCTACTCAGCCCATTGACGTGGGCTTTCTTTTTCGTGACTCTCTTGCTAGTGTTGGGCCTGCTGGCACTGGGCTTCCTTTGGACCCAGTCGATACAGCGGGCAAGAAAATAAAGTTTGTCCATTACCCGGTTAGTTATGAGTAGAGAATCTGACCCACTTAGGAGAAATATTTAAGCTGATTGTATCAGTTGAATGTTGATATGGAAGAATTGCTGATGACCAAGTTTACTTCTTCCCCCAATTTGCCCCTTTTGTTGGGACGAGAACATTCAGCAACATCAGCAGACGACTCAGTAATTTCACAAGAACGAGAACACTCAGCCATGTCACCAGAACGAGAACACTCAACCACGACTACAGATCGAACCACCAGTACAAGATGATTCAGCAACCGCTTAACCAAAATCATGGCGGTGCTTCACTCCCTTGATTTTGACGGTCACAACAACCACACATTTATGCGTATCACATATGTGGAAATCGGAATCGCGGTGGCGAGACGGTATTTAAAGAATAGGCAATTGTTAAATAAAATAGGAAGAGATACCATTTCAAATTTGAAAAGACAAAAGCTTAAGAGATTGAAATTCAAAAGAAGTCTCAAACAACTATTGAAACAAGAAAGACTAAGGACATAGAAGCCCAGATCAAGCAACTAAACTTTTTTCTCCGAACCCATTGCACAACAACAAAAACTAAGGACATAGAAGCCCAAATCAAGCAATGGAGGACAAATTCTGGGGTGGTTTATTATGGAAATTCTTACAAAATTGAGCAAGAACAGAAATTAGGACAAAATACAACCACAAAAATTCAAACCTAACTAATGCAAAGAAGGGAGAAATTGCTGGAAATCGAATCACTGATGAACAATCATGATACCGTGTTTTTCAATCCAGTTTGATTCAAGAATTCCAATTAAGTTTGAAAGTAGACAGTTTGTTTCAAGAAAAAAAAAAAAAAACGTATATAATTAATTAGAATGGAGAAAGTATTCTTTTGTGTAAGTCTGAAAGTATAAGTGATTATAAGGCGTTCATACAAACTCGTGATATTCTTGTGTACAACGTGTGATACATAAGTGGACTCATGAGACTCAAAAATATAGGTGGACTCACCGAATCTTGCCCCTCTCTCTCTCTCTCTCTCTCTCTCTCTCTCTCTCTCTATATATATATATATATATATATATATATATATATATATATATATATATATATATATATATATATATATACATATATATATATATAGAAATAGGATCTCGTGCGAACCTATTGTTCGGTACGAACCTAGGAACTAACTTAAAAAGTGTGGACCAAACAACTGCCTCATCAATCACGCTCATATTCTTCATTCTCAGTGTGTTCCATTTTCACACTAATCTTCCACAAAACATCTCACATAACCAAATATCATACAACCACCGCCGCCTGCCGGAGTTTCGATATGAACCTCGCCGGCGCACCACCGAACTCCACCGTTGTCGTTAGTTTTTGTCCTCCTATTTTCTTACCTTTCTCTCTCCACTTCGCCCAATCCTCGTCGTCGGCCCGTCGCCTGCTTCGCCAGCAATGAGTCGTTCTTGGCCAACAAGGATACCGTTCTGATTCGGAATCTTCAAATTAAGTCACTTGTGCGATTATTTTTTGAAAACTTTTCTTCATTTTTGTGGATCTATGATTTAAATTACAAGTTTTTAAACAAATTGACAATAAATACATGTACTGTAGTTTTGCTCGTGCTTGATTGGCACGCCGCATCTAACGCTAATTTGGTGTTAAGCCTTAGCTGGTCAGACATGTGCACTTGTGTATCTCAGTAGTTGCATTTGTTGTATTGTTGGTCTGCTAGTAGAGCATTGAAATGCATTAATACTGTATTGTACAACTTTTTAAGTATTTGCATATATTAAATTTTTCCTCTTTTCTGATTTAATGAACAAGAGAGTATATGCCAAGTATTTTTTTTCAATACACAATAGTATCTAGGGTAGTCCTCTTTTCTGATTTAATGAATAAGAGAGTTGTGTATCTAGGGTAGTCAAATGTGTATCTTGAGGGAGTAACATGTGTATCTGAGTAGTTCGTTTGCACTGTAAGTCGCGTTGCTATACGCATAAGTCTTAGTATATTTGTGAAATGATAAGGTAGTGATTGTTTTGTAGGGAGGAGTATTATCAAACAAGCAAGCTTCTGTTAGACTACTCATAACAAAGCGGGTTTGCGGCAGTATGTTTTGGCCTCTGAAGAGTAAAATGGTGAAACTATATTACCAAAGAGCCTGACATGTAGAAAATAAAAAGAAAATGGGACAGCATGAGCTTACCGTATATATCTATGACAAGGATTTGCTAAGAAAAACATAAGAACAATAATAGATTATCATCTTCCCAAGCCTTGTTAGTTTAATACTCCATATACAGAATGTCTTAGGGATGTAAAACAAAGACCAATTCTAATGATTTGTGTGAAAACATGGAGATGAGCTTGATGATCTCCATTAATGGCGGAAGCAGTGAAATGAAAAGGTAAAGTTGATGATGTTCTAAAAATATCTAGAGAATTCTTAGTGAGAGAAAAGAGTAAATAAAACTTGTGATTATATTGACTTAACTTAATGATATGTACAAGCAGTCTATTTATAGTCGTATTTACAAAATATCTACAACTAACTATATCACTGATAACAAACTAACTAGAGTTGTGACAGCCTGTTGCCTAGCCAACTCCAGCTGTAACAACAACATAATTCTCAAACATGTGATCCACATGCTCCTTCTCACATCCCCCCCTCAAGTTAGCATTGCCTTGTAGGAACTGCAAGCCTAACTTGGAAGCTACGAACATGTGTTGTGAATGGCCTAGAGGTTTAGTTAAAAGATCTGCCAATTGTAGATTAGACCTGAGATAAGCAGTTGACAGAAAACCTTCTTGTACCTTTTCCCTTACGTAATGGCAATCAATGTTTAAGTGTTTGGTTCTCTCATGGAAAACCAAGTTAGCAGCTATGTATTGTGCAGCCATATTGTCACAAAATAGAGTAATAGGAAGAGGCACATTGATCCGTAGATCAGTCAAGAGACCATGTAACCAGGTAAGCTCTCCAGCGGTATACGACATAGCACGGTATTCTGATTCTGCAGATAACTTTGAAACTGTTTTTTGCTTTTTTGTTTTCCAAGATATGAGAGCATCTCCAAGAAAGACACACTGGCCTATAAGTGATCTGCATGTGGTTTGACAAGTTCCCCAATCAGCGTCACAGAATCCTCTAAGAGTAAGAACACCATTAGAAGGATAGAACAAGGCAGCATCTGAGGTACCATGTAAATATCTCATCACGTGAACAACAGCCTGTAAATGTGGTTACCTTGGTGTGCTCAAAAATTAGCTCAAGTGTTGAGTAGCATATGACAAATCTGGTCTAGTTAAGTGGAGGTATAACAGTTTCCCTATGATTCTCCTGTACATTTCAGGTTCAGGAAGAAGTGTACCCTGATCTAGACTCAATTTCAAACCCTTAGGTAGAGGAAAAAGTGATGGCTTACAATTCTCCATGCCTGCATCTTTTAGAAGATCAAGAACATACTTTTTCTAATTAAGTAGAATTCCTTCTGAATTTCTGGTGACCTCTAGACCAAGGAAATAACGAATAGGACCTAAGTCTTTTATAGTGAAAGCAGAATCAAGCTTAGCTTTCAGTAGCTGCAAATATCGTGAATCTGTTCCAGTTAGTAGGAGGTCATCCACATAAACTAGAACCACTGAAAATAAACCTTGGCATTCTCTAGTGAACAAAGAATAGTCATGCTTGGATTGTTCAAAACCCATTGATAACAAAAGCTTGGTGAGTTCCAGGTTCCACTGTCTGGAGGCTTGTTTCAAACCTTAGAGAGATCTTTTGAGATGGCAAACTTGTCCTTTAGTTGCCTTAGAATAGCCTTCTGGAGGATTCATATAAACATCTTCTTCTAAGAATCCATGTAAGAAGGCATTGTTGATGTCCAATTGAAAAATTGGCCAATTTTTTATGGAAGCAACAGCCAAGAGCATTCTCACTGTTGAAAACTTTGCCACGGGAGAAAAAGTACTCTTGTAATCTTTCCCTTCAACTTGATTAAAACCCTTAGCAACCAATCGACCTTTATACCTCTCAATGGTTCCATTGGGATTGAATTTGATCTTGTATACCCACTTAGAACCAATAGGTTTGTATCCTATGGGCAGTGTAGTTAACTCCCAAGTGTCATTCTTCTCTAAAGCCTCGAGATCTTTATCCATAGCCTGAACCCATTGTGGATCAAGAGAGGCCTGCTTATAAGTGGTTGGCTCATGTACAGCCATTACATTATTCAATGACTTCACCAATGGTTCAGGATATGTTGTCTTGTCCAGCAGAGAAAAGGGAACTTGGATAACAGAATTAGAAGTAGAAGCTAGAGTAGGACAAATAAAATCTTTCAGTCTATGAGGTATCTGTCTAGCCCTTGTAGACTGTCTAGGAGGAATATTGTTGATGACAGGATCAATAAAAAAGTTATTAGTATTATGTGAAATATTATGTGTGTGACTTTCAACATTATTGTGAACTTTATTGTGATTAGGGATGTTATTATCACTCTGAATATTATTATCTTGAGAATTATTGTGTGGTATGGTATTAACTTGTGGAATAGTTTGAGAAAAATCAGGAATTACATCATCTGCTTGTGCATTAACAGGAAAGTCAGGAAATGAAAAAAAATCTGACATAGGAGCACCAGATGATTGTTGTCTAAAAGGAAAAACATGTTCATGGAATACTACATCCCTACTAACAATGAGCTTCTAAGATTCTAAATCAAACAACTTATAAGCCTTTTGACCTTGGGGATAACCAAGGAAGATGCACCTCTTTCCCTTGGCTTGAAATTTGTCTCTGTGTCTAGCAGAGATTAATGCAAAGCATAAGCAGCCTATAGTTCTTAGTCCATCATAAGAAGGAGGTTTTCCCATTAACACTTCATATGGAGTCTTCCAAGAAAGCAATGGTGTAGGTAACCTATTAATGAGGTAGGTAGCAGCAAGTAGTGACTCGCCCCAGAATTTTCTTGGTAGATTAGCATGTAACATGATAGCCCTAGTAGTTTCAACTAAATGGCGATGTTTTCTCTCAACCCTGCCATTTTGTTGAGGCACCCGAGGTACACTTTTCTGATGAATCACACCCCTCTTATTAAACAAGGCTAGACATGCATCTTGTACAATTTCTGCCCCATTGTCACTCCTCACCTTCTTGATACACTTTCCATATTGGGTTGTAACTTGATTAAAAAACATTTCCACAGTAGAAGCAACATAAGTCTTATCTTTCAACAAGAAAGTCCATGTCACTCTAGAATTGTCATCAACAATAGTGAGGAAGTAATGGGCATTAGTGACAGATGATATCCTATATGGACCCCAAAGATCTATATGCACCAACTCAAACAATGCATTAGCCCTGGATAAATCTCTAGTAAAAGAAAGTTTATGCATTTTTGCCATGACACAAACTTCACAATTATAAGATTGCAAATCAGAAACTTTAACTCCTGCAGGAACATGTTGTAGCTTTACAACTAAAGTATGTCCCAAACGAGTATGTAACAGATCAACAGCACTATGTGCTTTACATCTATCAGCAGTTGAACAAAGACAACAAAACTTTTTAACAGACTGAGACTCTACACAAAGAGATTCTTTATTTACAACTGATGTCTGATCTATTCTACTATATGATGCTGCCAAGTGCCTGAGCTTGTAAAGACCTCCATCTTTCTGTGCAACAGCTAAGATGTGATTCTCAAGGTCCTGTATGACACAATTGGTAGCATCAAGATAGATCAGCATTTTATTTCTGGATGCAAGTTGTCCTAGTGACAACAAATTATGTTTGAAATCAGGTATGAATAGAACATTATGAAGAATAATCTCAGAAGTAATGACAACATCACCAACATGTTTCACGGATTTGGTAGAACCATCTGGTAACCCAACTAAAACAGGTTTTGGTAGAATCTTAAGATTACTGAAAAGATGTATTAGTGAGGACATATGATCAGAAGCACCTGAATCTAGTATCCATTCAACATAATTTGGAGCAGATTTAGGGTGAATGAAAGCATTTGAGGCCATGATTATACCTGCATAATTTGCAGATGCAGAAGAATATTCTAAGGTTCCATTCATTCTCGCTTGCATAGCATTCAATACTCGATCACAAACAACATTTACCAGGTCTGGATCAATTTGCTGGTGTCCCTTAGATGAAGACCCTTGCACAAAACGCTTCTGGTGCTGGCTCATAGAGTGTCCTCCCTTGTCATATTCAATGTCAAAAGGAATGTCATCTTCCTGCACAACATTATTAGCAGTATATTGATTACCAAACGGCCTCTGTTTCTTGAACTTTGGACCTGCATTCCAACCATGCCTGTTGAAATAACTAATCTTTTGGTCCTCATTCAAGTTCCAGCAGTTTTCTATGACATGACCGCCTTTCTTGCAGCTACTGCACCAACGAGTATCTTTAGGCTTCTTTGGCTCAGCATTTGGATTAGGAGGCACATTCTCTTTTGCATTCCGTTTCCACACATTCCATGCTCCCTTGATGTTGCTTTTATTAGCTGCAAGCGCACTAGCATCCTGTGCAGATGGAGTAGCAGTAGAAATCAACTTTTGACTCTCAATTTGTTGTACAAAAGAGTAGACCTTGTTAATTGTAGGTAACGGTTCCATAGCAAGAACATTTTGCCTCAAATTATCATAGGAATCTCCTAATCCCATGAGAAACATCATGACTTTCTCCTTTGATGAGGATTCAATGATCTTCTTCAGGATATTACAGGAACACTTCTCGAGAACTCCACACTTACAGGTAGGAAAGCCTTCCATCTCTTCAATTTCATCCCAACGTCTCTTCAACTTGTTATAATACTCAGCGATTGAACTCTGATCTTGTCCGATATTTCGTAATTCTTTCTTCAATTGATACAGCATTGGCGCATTGGATTGTCCATAACTTTCGGCAATATCGTTCCATAATTGCTTTGCAGATTTTGCAGAAATGAAAGTTGCCTTCAATTCTGGACTTAAAGAGCTGAGAATCCAACAACGAATCATATTATCGCATCACAACCACATTTTATACCTAGGAGAAGTCAACTCTAGCATTGCGGTGGATCCGTCAAGAAATCCGTCCTTGTTCTTCGATCCGAGAGCTAGCATCACACATCGACTCCAATTGTTGAAGTTTTTACCACTGAATTCGGTATTTGAAAGCTTCATTGAAGGAGACTCTGAAGTCGATAGGAAAAGAGGATCGTCATACGGATTTTTGTAAACCTCGTCATTAACACTAGTTTCTGAAGTATTTTCCGGCATCGTATGAATTGTGAAAGTGAATTTGAAGCTTTAAGGATTTGAAGAAGAAATCGAACAAATTTAGTTGAAATTAGGAATTTTGTGATTTTTAGGATTTTTTTTTTTAGAGCAAAAAAGCGACGATTGAAGGAAAATTATGAAATAATATGCACAATTGATCAAGAGACAGGTTCTAGCCTGCTCTGATACCATGTGAAAACATGGAGATGAGCTTGATGATCTCCATTAATGGCGGAAGCAGTGAAATGAAAAGGTAAAGTTGATGATGTTCTAAAAATATCTAGAGAATTCTTAGTGAGAGAAAAGAGTAAATAAAACTTGTGATTATATTGACTTAACTTAATGATATGTACAAGCAGTCTATTTATAGTCGTATTTACAAAATATCTACAACTAACTATATCACTGATAACAAACTAACTAGAGTTGTGACAGCCTGTTGCCTAGCCAACTCCAGCTGTAACAACAACATAATTCCCAAACATGTGATCCACATGCTCCTTTTCACAATTTGAGTAAGTTTATTCCCAATAATGAGACACTTATCTATGGGATAGGTAAATAAATATTCGGGATGGAAGGAATACTACTCAAAGCATTTTTATAACTCGCCCGAAAATTACTCGATTCAAAGTGACATCCGCCCGAAATAACTTGGCACAAAATAATTCGAACCCAAAATGTGCCAGCCAAAATTGATCCCATTAAGTTTCTAGATAAACTCGTTTAAATTATTAGATACATATTTGTGACTTAGTAGATACACTTCTTTAAGTTACTAGATATACCCTTTTAACTAGCTATATACACTTCTTTTAAGTTACTAGATACATTTCTTTAGCTAGTTAGATACATTCGTTTAAGGTACTAGGCACATTTCTTTTTTACCTTGCTAGATACACTCCTTTACCTTGCTAGATATACACTTGTTCTTTACCTTGCTAGATACACACGTGTTCTTTACCTTACTAGATACATTCCTTTATCTTGCTAAATACACATCTCTGATAAGCTAGGTACACTCTTTTACTTTGCTAGATACACATATATGAGTATCTAGATACACTTCTTTAAATTGCTAGATACAACATTTACATTACTAGATACACTTCTTTATCTTACTAGATATATTTCTTTACCTTACTACTCATTTATTTACCTTGGTAGATACACTCATTTATATTACAAGATATACTTAATTATTTACCTTACTATATACACACCTCTACCTTGCTAGATACATATATATGGCATGCTAGATACACTCCTCTACATTGCTATATATCCATTTATGACCACCTCAATAAGAACACCATCACCACCAACGAACAAATTTCCGATATTACAACTGCTTTTATTTACTTTCGAATTGATTTGATATGTAAATGGGAATCAATTGAGTAGAGAAGAGTAAAACATATGGTGAACTGATGATGATACCAAAATTATCAAGTCATTGATTTGGCAACTTGAGTCTGAACTCAGCAAATACTATACTCCCATATACAATATACAGCATTGTGATTCATGTGATCATGTCCCACCAAATTTGGGACGAAAAATATGTCATCTGCTGAGACAATGTAACAAACAGTTGATGGCTTTTGGATACACCGATATGCGTTTCTCAATGGTGTTCCTTCTGATCCTTTCATTGAATACTCGGTCTTAATTAAGTCATTCCGTTTTGATTGTTTACATTTACCTTTCCGTAGTCTGTCATGCGAAATGATTAAATGTCGCAACAGTTCCTCTGTTTTGAATGCAACAAACAGTTTCAGATACATTTAAATTGAAATAGTGGAACAAAATTAAGAAGTGAAGAGTCATACATTTGTATATGATGTCTTCACAAACAGCCAATACTGACATAAGACTGCATTTGAAACAATTGATGGTACATGGTAGAAAGAAAATACAAGATATTACAATACTAAGAGCATCTCCAACCATAAGGAAGAGACTAAGACCATCCCCAAGTAAGGTCAATTGTTAGGTCATGACTTTGTTTGGTCACACTAATCATCAATTAACAAAAAAATTATGGTGACCTTTGGAGAGAAGAGGTCAATTTGTGACCTTTGGTGGTCAATTTGTGACCTTTGGTGGAGCAAATTGACCCAACTCATGACCTATCTGTGGCGATATGTGATTGGTTGACAATATTAATAATTAATAAAAAAAATATATATGAAAAAGTGATATAATGTGGAGAGATGTAATTGGTTGGAAAGTGAAAAATGATTGGATTGATGACCTAGGTCGTGACCTTCTACTTGTGAGGGTGAAAGTAGGTCAAGATAAATAAAGTAGGATTAAGAGTAAAACAGGATCGTGACCTAATTAGCGCGATCTTTGCTTGAGGATGGTCTAAGCGAATAGTTAAGGAAGAGGAGTTGAGCAGCAAAATAGAGCTCCAATGATGAGGATAGAAACTCACACAGTTGAGGAAGAAAACGCTGCGCTCATTTCGGCGGAAGAAGACGAGTAACAAATGTGGGCCAAAATGAACGTGCAGGTTGTTTTTTAATGAGTAAATTATCAATTACACCCACGCTTAATCCACTTTTTTACATTTACTCTCACGTCAAATTTTTTTTTTTTAAAATTACACCCAAATTAATACCTCGGGTTATAAATTGCACCCAACCCCATTTTCCGGCGAAAAAAATTATGAAATGACAATTTTGCCCCCGAGTTTATTAGTTTGATTTTGGGTGACTTTTGAGTTACTTTCCTTATTTCATCTTCTCAACCTAATTTTCCCCAAATTTCCCTCAATTTTTCCCAAATATTTCCCTCAAATATCCGTCATAATCAAGCAATTGAAGAAGATGAAGAACCAATCGAAAACCTAATTGAACCATTCAGTAAAGAACAATCATCTAATTGTCCGGGAAGCACAATTATTGAGAAGAATAATGCTGAATATCTCAAATCTGAGAGAGAGATTCTAATGAAAGTTGATCATCCCTTTATTATCAAGGCATCAAGCTTAAACACTCTTTTCAGATGACGATTTTTCAACATGGCCTATTCAGGTAACAGTTTCGTAAATGAAAAAACACTTAGATGTTGCTTCATGAGTACGCAGTTAGCAGATATGGATAAAAATCTTTGTTCATGGATTAAGTTGTTGCGGTTGGGGTTGTGGCTGGGAGTAGTGGGACATGGTCGGGTTTGTTGACCCCGGTTGAGGGATTTTAGACGGAGTATATACAGAGAAGAGATCGAATGAAAGAGATGGGAAAGAGGGGAACAAGTCAAACAATGTACTTAATAAAAGAATAAGGGCAAAATCGTCATAAATTTAATGTTTTAAACAAAAAAATTGAATTTTGACGGAAAATTGACCTGAATCTGATATTGGCTGCATATTCTAACCTGAGCTATTAATTTGGGTGTAATTTAATAAAAAAATTTGACGTGGGAGTAAATGTAAAAATGTGTATTAAGCGTGGGTGTAATTGATAATTTACTCTTTTTTAATTGATTTTTGACCCAAAAAATGGGACCCACAGAAATTTGTTTTATTTTGCACAAATGAAAATACTTATCATTGATTTAATTACAGCCAAATTTGATTTTGCCTAAAATTAAATTGTAATTAAGTTTTTTCCAAAAAAATAATTACACCATAATTTCTATTTTTTTTTCTCTACAAATAGGTAATAATATTTGATATATATTGACATGTCGTGTTCGCATTCAAATTGAGTCTCCCTAGCTAACTGTCTTTTATAAGTAAAATAGAACTTTTTCTGAATCCATTTTTGAAATAATGGTCAAAAATAAAATATTTCTCGTTTTGGGTCGGTTTTGAAAATATTTGTCAAAATGGTATCCACGTAGGTTCAGGATTTCTAGACCTAAAACACGCCACTACCAATGGCGTGTTTATAATGAGTAGGGAAAGAAACTTCATTAAAAAATGGACTAAAACAAACACGCCATTGGGAATGGTGGGTTTCGGAGGGGAAACACGCCAACCCCTATGGCGTGTCTTGTGTAATTTTTTTTTTTTTTTTTTTTTTTTTTTTTTTAAGTTCAGTCAGTTGAGGAAAAAAATTGTTGTAAAGACACGCCACTGCTAATGACGTGTTTCCTTCACAAAACACGCCATTAGTAGTGGCGTGTTTCAGGTCTAGAAATCCCGAGCCTGCGTGGACACCATTTTGACAAATATTTTCAAAACCGACCCAAAACGACAAATATTTTATTTTTGACCATTATTTCAAAAATGAACTCACTTTTTCTGCACTTCAGCAACGGACCGCCCAGGAAACCGTGTTATATAGTGTTAAACGACAACTTCTATTAAATCATTTAATGGTATAAATAACTCGTATTTATCTTGGACTAGTTCAGAAAGACATACACAGTCTCCTGTGTATGTAAAAAAAATCCGAAATCGATCGGCCGCCTCAATAAGCACGCCATCACCACCAACGAACAAATTTCCGACTGATATGCAACTTTTTTGATTGGAAATGTTATTATTAAATTCTCAGCGTCCTTTACTTCAACCATTATTCACGTCCCTCATCAGCCTCACCATGCCGGCGAGGAGCCGATCACTAATGTCAACCCCCATTTTCACCATCACACTTCAGTTGAAGTTCTTCACAACCAACACATGCCCACGCCGCCGACGACGTTTGCTCTCCCTAGTCCTACCACAAACACTTGTCCCACGGCTGACGATGTTTGTTAATGTCTCA